>NC_056456.1:16028091-16328841 GCF_018296145.1 Oncorhynchus tshawytscha | reverse complement strand
TCTCCTTATCCCATCTCTTTCTCTCTCTCTCTGTATCTCTCTCCTTATCCCATATCTCTCTCTCTGTATCTCTCTCCTTATCCCATCTCTCTCTCTCCTTATCCCATCTCTCTCTCTCTGTATCTCTCTCCTTATCCCATATCTCTCTCTCTGTATCTCTCTCCTTATCTCATCTCTCTCCTTATCCCATCTCTTGCTCTCTCTCTCTCTGTAGCTCTCTCCTTATCCCGTCTCTCTCTCTCTGTATCTCTCTCCTTATCCCATCTCTCTCTTTGTATCTCTCTCCTTATCCCGTATCTCTCTCTCCTTATCTCATCTCTCACCTTATCCCATCTCTCTCTCTCTGTATCTCTCTCCTTATCCCATCTCTTGCTCTCTCTCTCTGTAGCTCTCTCCTTATCCCGTCTCTCTCTCTCTGTATCTCTCTCCTTATCCCATCTCTCTCTCTTTGTATCTCTCTCCTTATCTCATCTCTCTCCTTATCCCATCTCTTGCTCTCTCTCTCTCTGTAGCTCTCTCCTTATCCCGTCTCTCTCTCTCTGTATCTCTCTCCTTATCCCATCTCTCTCTTTGTATCTCTCTCCTTATCTCATCTCTCACCTTATCCCATCTCTCTCTCTCTGTATCTCTCTCCTTATCCCATCTCTTGCTCTCTCTCTCTCTGTAGCTCTCTCCTTATCCCGTCTCTCTCTCTCTGTATCTCTCTCCTTATCCCATCTCTCTCTCTTTGTATCTCTCTCCTTATCCCATCTCTCTCTCTCTATCCTTATCCCATCTCTATGTATCTCTCTCTGTAGCTCTCTCCTTATCCTCTCTCTCTCTCTCTCTCTGTATCTCTCTCATTATCCTATTTCTCTCTCTCTCTCTCTGTATCTCTCTCCTTATACCATCTCTCTCTCTCCTTATCCCATCTCTTGCTCTCTCCTTATCCTATCTCTCTCTCTCTGTATCTCTCTCCTTATCCCATCTCTTGCTCTCTCGCTCTCTCTCCCTCTGTAGCTCTCTCCTTATCCCGTCTCTCTCTCTGTATCTCTCTCTCTCTCCTTATCCCATCTCTCTCTTTGTATCTCTCTCCTTATCCCATCTCTCTCTCTCTCTCTCTCTTATCCCATCTCTATCTCTCTGTATTTCTCTCCTTATCCCGTCTCTCTCTCTCTCTCTCTCTCTCTCTCTGTAGCTCTCTCCTTATCCTGTCTCTCTCTCTGTATCTCTCTCTCTGTATCTCTCCTTATCCCATCTCTCTCTCTCCTTATCCCATCTCTCTCTCTCTCTCTGTATCTCTCCTTATCCCATATCTCTCTCTCTGTATCTCTCTCCTTATCCCATATCTCTCTCTCTGTATCTCTCTCCTTATCCCGTATCTCTCTCTCCATCTCATCTCTCTCCTTATCCCATCTCTCTCCTTATCCCATCTCTTGCGCTCTGTATCTCTCTCCTTATCCCATCTCTTGCTCTCTCTCTCTCTCTCTCTCTGTAGCTCTCTCCTTATCCCATCGCTCTCTCTTTGTATCTCTCTCCTTATCCCATCTCTCTCTCTCTCTCACTCTCGCTCTCTCCTTATCCCATCTCTATCTCTCTGTAGCTCTCTCCTTATCCTGTCTCTCTCTCTGTATCTCTCTCTCTCTGTATCTCTCCTTTTCCCCCACCCCCGTCTCATGGCTGAAAAATCAGCAGGATCAGGTCAGGGTGAGGGTGAGTCAGTGCAGCCAGTCAGTTCCTGTAGCCAGCCAGGGTCTCTCAGAGTTGAACACACAAGCAGACACCAGCTTCTCATCACTAACACTTGAAGCCAGACTAAATAGCTACATAACACTTCTCCCATCCAACAAGTAGCAGTTGTGCAGGTCGACCATCAAAAGACATGTTTGAAGTGAACTTTGACTCATTTAAAAACATTTTTAGCGTGTATTTATTTACCCGTTCAAAATAATTTATTTCATTTGTTATTCATGGTTTATTTAAATCAGGACGGATACGAGCACTAGACCATATTGAGTAAACAATTATCAGTTTACCAAAACGCAGCCTCTTTGAATGTGGAGGATCATCCATCAGTGATTGGTCAAATAAAAGTTAAATGCATACAAATGAAATCTGCATCTGCCAGATTTATACCAGCACTTGTTGTCTATTCAAGGTCACATAACAGAGAGAATACAACATGTGTAAACAGAGACCGTGTGGACAGAGGGGGCGGTGTCTTACCCTGGTTCAGGGTGGAGGTGCTGTTGATGTCTCCGGAGATGAAGGAGGATTCGGACTGCTTCCTCACCGTGTCGTTCCACATCCTCCTGATACGACTCTGTAGGAGGAGGTAAACAACACACGCATCGTATGAGAACAACTGTTCACACCGACGTCAGTTCCATGCAACAGAAAAAGAGCACAACTCTATGGAGGCATCAAGCAAACACAACGGATTACAAGAACCACTTCCAAGACTGACGCAGGAAACAAAATGGATGCATCCGAAATGACACACTATTCACTTTTTTATTTTTTTATATTTTTTTTTACAAAAGTAGTGCACTATATAGGGAATAGAGTGCCATTTCAGACACAGCCACAGTGTATTGAAATGGCCTTCAACACTGATGTCCTTCCGTGTCACCTCTACATGCTAGCATGCAACAGGACAACAAGGCGTAGGCGCTCCCTTTCACTCTCAGGGGGAAAGAAAGGAAGGCTATTTCACACAAGGGAATTGGACTGTCCACCTCTAACTCAACACTAACACTCTGCCCTCTATGTTAGCATGCAACAGAAGGAGAAAAAAAAGCCTTTCCCTTCTATGCCGCAAACCAATTTCCCCCGGGGACTAAAAAGCTATACTGAAGTACACTACAGTCCTGCTCTCAATGGAAAGAAAGGGTTGAGATGAAGTGTATTCCAGTGTTCATGCTGCTCCTCAACGTGCTAGCATGCAATAGGAGAAGGAGAGAGAAAAAACAGGAAAAGAACTCTCCTTTCACTCTCAAAAGCAAGAAAGGACAGAAAAAAAAGGTATATATAATTCAACTTCCCGCTGCTGTACCGTACCTAGTATGTACTGTACCTGTGTGGCGGAGGAGTAGCGTGCGGTGGATCGAGACGTGGCCGTCTTGGCCGAGCTGTGGGACCCTTCAGAAGGCAGACCTCCGCAGCACTGGGACTGGCGGAAGCATTTGCTGTACTCTTTACGGACCTGCAGCGGGCACAGGATCAGGGCAGAGCGACAGAGACACAGTGAACTCAGAGACACCAACAACCGTGACAGTCGGCTCCAGAGAGCGATAGAGAGAGGAAGCTGCCTCGATCCTGCAACAAAGAGCCACAAAATAAATATATTTATCAAATGCCACCGAGCCGACAGCAGCAGTTCAAACGGCGTGTCTTTGGAGATAGCCCTATCACAGCTACCACGATGACACATTCAAATACCACCATAAGGAGGGGGATTTTGCACGGGGACAAATACGACACAGAAGGTGTTACTTCTATCAGAGATAGGTCTTAAATGTCAAGAGACAGTAGACAGCGGACTGAAAAGTATACATTTTGCATTGGACTTCTGTACACACAGATACCTTCTGTTATCTTACTTCTTTGGGAAACTAGACATAAAAAAAAAGGTTATTTCCCACCTCTGGTGAGGAAAACTTATAGTCAAATATTGATGTACAAAATGTTGTCGCATTATCTTCGTATATATGTCATATGTATTAAATCCTTACCTTTTTCTGGAGGAGGCAGTGGAAGATAAAGATGAACATCCCTTGCAGAGTGTTGAAGATGGTGAAGAGGTACGCCATGACCACGGAGGATTCGTTGAGGAAGAACAGGCCAAACGACCAGGTCAGACCTAGGAGGAAGAGCAGGGCAAACGCCCCAAGCACCCAGGATCTGAAAAAAACACACACACACACACACACACACACACACACACACACAATATTGTTCCCAATCATTAATAATAAACTAGGTAACTTCCCTAATTTCATCTTTCATTGACTTGAAGTTTCTCTCTGTTCGGTTCCTACGGATTTGTTCTGTGGGGAAAGAAGGAGGCTGTGATATTATCCCTCTCTATTTCTCCTTCTGGACACGTTATACAGTATATACAGTGCAACTCATAAAAGCTGATACGTAGATTTTTGAATAAGAACTTCCACAGAGTCTCTGACAGAGTCTAAATAACTGTGTTTCCTTGGCCTTCCTCGGGGTTGGCTGGTTTAAACAGAAACAGCAAACACAGCAGGTTTCTCACAGGAGGTCCTGGAGAAGCCTAGAGGAAATCAGATAACCAATGGTGAGTTCCCTCTGGCAACGGCTGGTACAGGGAGCCGTCGATGCACAGGAGAAAAAAAAAGAGTGAGCAACCCCTGGACAAGAAAGAGAAAAGAGGAGACCAGTGAAAACCAGACACCATTGTACCACGTCTTTGAGTTCCAGAGAGAATCCAAGGACAGAAGAGAGAGATGCTGCAGAGTAGTTGTGCTTTTGTGTCATTGTGTACATTTTTCGTTATTTGAAAAACGCTGGCTCTTTATGGTTGTTGAAAGTCAACTAACTGATCAATTCAATGTCTTGTGGAAAGTTACCAAATCTAACTTTGCGGGACTAAATAAGTGGTCGATTCGAGGTGGACTCCAATTAATGACAGTTAATGAGTTTTGGGTCCTTTGAATAAATGATTTGTTTGAATTAGCCACTATCTTTGAACGCAGGCTCTCTTTAAATTACATTCTTAACCAGGATAGCACGGCTCAGAGGTCAATTAAACCATTTTGCTGGTATTAAAAGCCGAAAAAACAAAAATGAATAAAAAAATCTTTTATTACATGAAGTCCAAAACACAACACAGGAATGGCACATGTCATTCTGTCTCACAGTTATTGTTTGACAAGTATTTTAGGACAGAAACTGTCTAGGGACTTTTCTTTTATCCAATTCTCTGGATTGAGTTGATGTTTGAATAAAGATGTGGGCACAACTCCAGTTCCTCCCCCACCACCCTAAATCATTTAAATCATATATATTTGAGCTAGGGTTCCAGAGGAACCTGAAAATGATGCCAACACAGGAGCGACTAATACAAGAGGTCAGGGTTGCAGTTCTGAATAAATAAAAGAGGCAATATAAACCCTGCATAGCGCAAACACGGCCCTCATAAACACCAACTAAAAAGGGAACACGTGAGGATAGAATCTGAAATAAATATATATTTGTCCAGTTATGGGTAACTGAGATGTAATTCCAAAGGTCAAATACACTAAATTCACCCTTTAACATTGCACAAGCAAGGCCATGGCTGGGAATAGGACAGCACACAACGCTTTGTTTCCCCACTTAAAACTGAGCTGACACAACCAGTAACACCAGCTTTCACATCACCTCCAGAGACCCCCTCCCCTCTCACCTGATACCGCCCAGCCGGGTCGAGTCGGGTTTCATGGAAGTGGAGTGCTTCACCATCTTGTACATGGTCACCACCAGGATGATGAGGTTGAGCTGTCAAAACAGAGGCACAGCGAGCTTAGCGCATCACACTGGGGCGTGGCATTCATTCCATGGTAGGCGCAGCAATGCATGTCGACTACATTTCGTGGCAACTTAAAACTGCAAAAAGGGTGATTTGCACACAGAAACAGGACAAGCTCTCCGAAATGGCCAGCAGCATGTCCCCTGCACCTTTTAGTGACTTTCTGAGATCATGCATGGTAATTATGCTTAACCTGTCGTGATTGTGGCACAATCGCAAGCGTCAACGTTAGGACATCTTACCAAGAGGGATATGAAACATTCAAGCTTCCGTGCAAATGGTAAAACAGACTGCCTCCCAAAAGTGAGAATAGAGAGGTTTGTGGCTTAGCTTCGGTCTCCAGCCCCACTAAAACTGGCTATGATAAAGTGCCTTGGGAAGCCCCTTCCCACTCCCATGGCTGATGCAACACACAACCTCAGGCCTTACTTAGCCAAGCAGGCGGGTGCCAAACGCAGAGTGTTATTCCTCACCGAGAGAGAAAGAGAGAGCGAGAGTGTAAATCTAATACGGCCAGAACAGAACAGAACAGAGAGAGGGTGGAAAAGACAGAGCAGAGCGCCATATTTTTTAAACAAACGTCTAGAGCCAGGAAAAACAGCTCCATATTCTAAGCTATACATTCAGAGAGGTTTCCATGACTTCAGGATGTTTTTTCTATAAGCGGGGGGCTTACATTTGGCTCAGTCACTACCACATTAAAACCTCACCAAAAAAACTATTCAGTAAATATTATATTATTTCTATACTTCTATTTTTAAAAAAACATATCTTGCATTATAAGTTATTCAAACCTATTTATTCTGAAACCTGACCAATCTTTCTGAAAGAAAATAAATGACAAAAACTTCATGGGTTTGCGAGAACACAAAGCAATACTGTTCTAGTAGAGATACGGTCCCAAGTTTATTAAATAGAATATATTTGTGGGCTGAATTTTATGAAAGCTGTTCACTCTAGAACATGAATACACCAGTCCAGTAGAGCCGTAGATATGTACTTCCCTTTAAAAAAATAAACCAATAACGTGTGAAGAAAGACAGAAAGAGGGCAGAGACAGAGAGGCATAGAGGGAGAGGAGAAAATACAAATAAGGGGGTTTAAGATCAGAGAGATGTGGAGTTTTGTCTCCTAGCCACTAGGGCCGATTTAGGTCTGCATGAGTCGAGTGGTTGGAGATGCATTAACACAGCCACCAGTGTGGACACAGATCTGATGAGACAGGCAGGCAGGTAGGTAGGCAGGCAGGGAGGCAGGCAGGGAGGCAGGCAGGTAGGTAGGCAGGCATAGAGGCAGGCAGGGAGGCACCGAACTGTACATGTCCTTAATTCCCCCCACATCCCACTATCTACAGAAACCAGAACACACCTTTTCTTGGGTATCTATGCACGGCCTGTGCTGTATAAACACAGTATGTACACATTTACACTTGTCTTCTGTGCGAATAATACAAATGTATGTGTGAACTCCATGCAGCCTGTGTGAAATATTAAGAGGTGAAGACAGAGATGTCTGTGGAACAGGGATTGGCTGCAGATGCGTCATGATCCTCGGCAGGGCCAGGGGGTTGTGGGTAATGGCTGTCTGGCCCACCCACTCATTACTTCCATGTTCATCCGTCTCTCCCCATCTCCCTCAACCCCCTCTGTCTAACTGAGAAAATGACCTTCATGCCTGAGATTGTCTCTTATCCTCCTCCTCCTCGACTGAGTGTGTGAAAGGGAGGAATTCTGCCACAATGCGCAACTCTTTCCACCAAAAAAACTGCTAAGCTGTTGACTGCTGCTCACTTGACTAGACTGATTTCATAGGACTTTACAGCTGAATGGCTGCTGATGTCCTCATGTCAGATATAATGGACCACTTTCCTTTCCCGCAAATTGATCAGCGAAAGCAAGAGATAAGTGACCAGACGAGAAAATATATATAAAAAAACACATGTATTTTTTTCCCACTGCACATTTCTTTGAGGAAAACATTTTTGGGGATAATAGACATATTAAAACAGAGACGCAGGCATACTGTATGAAACATACACATACACCAGATTTACATTCACACACACACACACACACGCACGCACACACACCGGATTTACATTCACACACACACACGCACGCACACACACACACACACGGCTTACCATGATAATGAAGGTGACAGGTCCTATGAAGCTCCAAATGAAGTGGTTATCCACCCTCAGCCAGCAGCTGCAATGGGACATGGTCATGTGATCAGGTGATAGCCATCCCTCAAGAGCAAATGAGCTATTCTGGCTCTCCCACTGTGACTGTAACATCTCAGCAATTACATTCTAAGAACACAGCGGCAGTTGTTACATCGTATCCTACTGATCACTAACCAGCCTGGCTTCTAGACGAGATAGATGGCATGATTATATAGCTTCTACAGCAATAGAACAGTGATTTATTTACCTTCGTGACCAAAGAAGAGAGAGAACCTGACCTTGAACACATTCTGGCTGCGAGCCACACAACAGCACTGGTATTGCCTGCACGACTTCAGAGGCTACCAATGTCTACAAATGAGAGAGAGGTCTCGCTCTACGTTAGACTCTAAACAGTCAAAACGTGGTCACAAACAGTTTCAACAAAAATGTGTTGTGCTGAAGCTACTGTATGTATCATCAGAGGAGATGTTGATTCAAATTCAGGGACTGTTGCGCTACAGCCACAAAAATGTTTAAAAAAAACAACAACACCCTATTTAAGGAAGGCTTACGACAAATCATCAAGGCTTGTTCTTGGATAACGGCCACTGAAGAATAAAAGTTTGAAGGCGCAAAGGCAAGAGAGAAAAAAAGCTCAGAGAAAATACCAGACCAGCACAACCAACCAGCCAGAGAATTCATTAATGTAGTGGTTTTGCTCACAGCTTTTCTCTTTCCTCTCTGACAGGGTATAAATTTGCCAGGAGGCAGAGGGAGACTAGGGCCTGTGATGTAGCTCTCATTAGCACTGTGGGGAAGAAAAGGAATCTTGATATGGAGCTGGCTGGCCTGGGAGACCTGATGCTCTCTGCACAAAGAAAGGAAGATAGATACTGTTGAATGCTCCCACAGTTTTATTGTGTAACGTTTCCACTTCAAGGTCTTCCTCTGACTCAACTTTTCGTACCCTGCACCTGAAGGTTACTGGATGTGTGTAAAATAGGGCTGTCAGAGTAAATCAGTTCACTTGCACTAACTATTTGTAATTTTAGTGCAATTTAAAAAAATGTTTTTTTAAATTAAATCGTGTTGTGTGAAAGCATTAAAAATACACTGAAAACAACCAAAATACATCATCTATACAGCTAAAAACGACAATGCGATGTCAAAATAAGTTGACATTTAGGTTAAAGAAAGTTTGATCAATCTACTTGATTTTGCTTATCATTCCTTTGGACAAAATCAAGACGTCAATATCTTGTAATGCATTTGTATAAAATGTTTTCAAATTACAGCTCAATTCGAGCAAATTCTGAAATGACGATTAATCACAGCAAATCCTGCGATTAACTCAATACAATGTTTCGTAGCGTTTGACAGCCCTAGCGGAAACATAAACTACTGCATTCGGAGTCAAGCAAGATCACAAAAGACCCTGCCTAAAGATGACATCTAGTGTTACTTACGCCTTCTGTGTCCCGTAGCTGCGGTAGTCGATGGCGGCCGAGATTCCCACCACCGCGGCAGGAAAGAGGTATCCGGAGACGTAATAGTACTTCCTGCGGGAGAACTCGCTTTCAAACACCTCAACCAGCATGAGGTAGAGCTGCACGCCCTCCAGGCACATCCAGGCAAACGCCGCCAGAAAGAAGAAATGAAGAACGCCCGCGATGATGGAGCACACCAGCTGGGAGCCGGGGACACATTTAGAGGTTACACACGCAGAGGTAAAAGGACAGTGGCATTGAAACTGCATTGAGTCAATGGAAGAGTAAGAATTGATAACTGGAGCATATTCCCCTGGGAACAAAACAATTGTGCATCTAAGCCCACTCGGATACTTGACGGGGTGCCCATGCTCCTTACCTTGGGTTCAGTCATGTTGATGCCCACGAGGAAGACGAGCTCGGCGATGAAGAGGTTGAGGCAGAGGTTCTTGTGGATGGTGTTGCGGTCGCTCTGCAGGCCCCTGAAGAAGCAGAAGGTGAACAGGCTGATGGCCAGACACACCAGAGACACAGCGATGCCCATCCGCGTTATCACCGTCAGCAGCAGCTCGTGGACGCTCCCCTCCACCTGGTGGACAGGACAGAGACACACAGAGGGGGTTAGAACCAAGAACCTGGCGAATCTAGGACCTAACATGACATGGTTAGAAGCTTTTATGTTGTTGTGATCACCTTTATATTTTATTCAGATGGTAGAATACAATGAGTAGGAAGACAGAGACAACAGCATCTAGCACAGAACCGCCGCCAACTTCCCGACTCAGGCCACTTTGTACAAATGCCGTTCCCAACATGTATCAATATGTATCAGTACATAATCTGAAGTAAACTTGGAGCTAATATGACACATTACAGAGATTTAACTCAACCTCTAATTAACCAATGAGAAACACACAGCAGCCCAGCAGGGAGGTTTTTACACTTAATCACCTGCCGGGAGACCTAAAACATGACAGACTTCATGTCCCCATCAATGAACCTTGACATAACACGACGTCCTGACTCACTGAGGGATTTCACTCAACATCTACTGTAGGAAACGGATGACATGTCTTTAGATCCGTGTACATGTGCCGGGCCAATGTAAAAAAGTCATTAGTAAGCTGTCACAGAGCTCTGTATCGTCGCTGGGTGAAGGGTTGATTGCAGTGCGTGTCACAACCCAGGAAAATGAACACATTACAATGTGGACATGTAGGCTATAAGACAGAAGCCTTCAACCATACAGCATATCACTCAGGGATAGTGGTCTGAACATGAGGTAATCCGTTCCGTGACATGACTAATTTTTATTAAGGGCAGGCCAGGAGGAGTTGTAGTTGAGGTGAGTAGTTGGGTTGGTGTGACTGAGGGATGGCTTAAACCACAGGCTCTGGTTTTTCCTTGTGGTGAAGGGTTTTAAGGTTCGGGGTTTGCGAGGCGAAGACGCAGGAAGAGTTCATGAGTCGGGACATGTTATTATATACGCCACAAACTTATGTTCCACGTTTATTACTGGGTAGGATGCTCACAGCACATGATATTTATCATGTAATTGGATTGTAATTGCATTTTGCTTGCGAATGGATCTCACCCACTTCACGGCGTCGAGTGGAAATGGAAAATAAAGAAGCACGACACCGGGCCGCCGTGTACGTTTCCCCGTGTAGGATGTGCGTGTGCGTGAGTGCTATTAGTCACGGAACATAGGTAAAATGTCCTTTATTTCCAATAATGGCAGAGCTAACTTTCACTATCTTGTGTCTGCCATCTCTTGCTTTATACTCCCGGCAAAGTAAGTGACAGCCTCCTTCTGTTTCTCTCCACATACATTAACAGCATTCCTCTCCTCAACCCCCATTCCCTCAACCCCCCTCCCCACCTCAAATCTAATCAGCCTCTGAGTTGACTATCTTACTCTAGCCATATTTACGTACATACAATTGGGGGGGGTGGGGCAGAGCCACTACGAGTGTCCTTGAATCCCAAATCAACCCCTAGCTCCTTATGTAGATTTGAGAGGATTGGATAGGTGGGGCAGAGCCACTACGAGTGTCCTTGAATCCCAAATCAACACCTAGCTCCTTATGGAGATCTGAGAGGATTGGATAGGTGTCCGCAATATGGTTACAATTCCACAGAGTATTGGGGAAATTCCACCATATTTCTTACACATCTCCAATCTACACAAGTGTCTTGGGGATTAGGGGCTAGCTAGGGGTTGATTTGGGATTCAGTTGAAATCAGAATCACCCACTCACCATGTTCCCTAGATGAGACAGACAGACAGACAGACAGAGACAGACAGAGACAGACAGAGACAGACAGACAGACGACTGACAGACAGAGACAGAGACAGACTGACAGACAGACAGAGACAGACAGACAGAGACAGAGACAGAGACAGAGACAGAGACAGAGACATACATACATACATACATACATACATACGAGTCCAACCACACAACATGAGAAAAACCCACAGAAGGCCACTCACCATGTTCCCTAGATGAGACAGACTGACAGAGACAGAGACAGAGACAGACATACAGACATACAGTAGAGTCCAACCACACAACATGAGAAAAACCCACACAAGGCCACTCACCACATTTCCTCGATGGGCCATGAGGATGGCGAAGTTGGTCAGGTGACTACAGGAACAGGTGGTGTGGCTCTTGTTAGTGTCCAGGAGCTTACAGCCCTGAGTGGACCAGTAGCCCATCATACTCCTCTCAGAGTAGTTCCAGAATGAGCAGTTGGGGTTGTAGTAGTGCTCCTTCTACAGAAAGAAAAATAACAAAAACATGGACATTGATTTTAAACAACTAGCTAAAAGTTTGGGTTGTAGTAGTTCTCAATAACAAAACAAAACAAGGAAACCTCTTAAATACCACAAACAACATTATAAGCATAGTTTAAAACAATGAACAGAGGACTTTAGAGTACATATGCATACTATGTGCCTATGTCATTTTCCATCAAGGGTCAATAACAGCAGGCAGACGAGCCTGCCATGGCAAATAACTATGGTAGCAAAAAGCTAAGTACTGGAATACACAAGATAGCACTCAAGTTAGCCTGCTTCGGCCTATGGACGGATCCCACCTTGTCTGTCGTTGTCAAGTGCAATTATAAACCATTCCAGCATATTGACATATCATAGCATGACAAACACGATAGCTTTTCCATGTAAACTAACAGAAGCGTACATACCGTGGGAGTTCCCGATCTGACACCTACTTCTATTTTACAGCCGTGCTAGCTGTATCCTATGAAATTAGCATTTATCCTCCACAGCTACTAAAGACCACACAGCCATTCCTCTTTCCCACTATTTCCCCCTGCACTGAACCACACCACGGCCTGACTCTAGAGCTCCAGGGTTTTTCCAAGGGGAAGGGGGACTCACGTCTAGGTGCTCCAGGGTGAAGATGACGGGGTCGGACACAAACACGCGGCTGGACTCCTTGGTGATGGAGGCGGCCAGGATGTGCGAGTTGACGGTCAGGTCTGAAAGGTTACGTCCTCCTCCTCCTCGGAGAGTGGCATTCTCTGTACTGAGGAACCGGCCCAGGTGCTTATAGAGGACAAAAACCAGCTTGGCCACACCTGGGGGGAAAAATACACATTAGAATAAGATTTATGGTGGCATTGTGAATGTATAAAATTGCTTCTAATTTCTATACTTCGGCCACTGTCACAGTGCAATGCTCCTTCAGCGTGATCACATTCATTCATTTTTATTCATACACACCCCCCCCCCTTGTTACCGTTTTTACTGTTGACTTTGACTGTGTTTGCAGACAGCTGAATGGAGGCTCCACCCTTGCTGGTCTGGGGAACCTGAAGTCCTGCATCTGGCCATCAGTACTGAGCACATACACATCCAGCACTAAAAGAGGATGAGGAGAGGCGGAGGTAGCGGCGGGAGAGGAGCAGGAGGAGACGGAGAGAGGGGGAAGAGGAGGAGAGGCGGAGGTAGCGGCGGGAGAGGAGCAGGAGGAGACGGAGAGAGGGGGAAGAGGAGGAGAGGCGGAGGTAGCGGCGGGAGAGGAGCAGGAGGAGACGGAGAGAGGGAGAAGAGGAGGAGAAGAGGAGGAAGGGAACGGTAGTGGTATACATTACTGACAGGTCACGTTTCAATAGCAACACACAGTGTTTAATAAAGCGTCGATATAAAGGTTGGGAGTGTGAAAGAAGGGAGGAACCAGATCAAGTGTTCCAGCTAGAGAATCCAATCTCATTGTCAATATCCCATCCGGCACTATTTACTGTAAAAAAAAAAAAAAAGGATCTGAGCTGCTCCCTGTAACCCTGGCCTACAGAGCTCCTTATGGAGAGATGGAGAGAGAGAGAGAGAGAGAGAGAGAGAGAGAGAGAGAGAGAGAGAGCACAGCACCACCCAACCTGCTGAAGCATGAATGTCAAATATTCATAAGATAAAAAATATCATTGGTCTTTTTCTTCCCCCTGTGGGTTCAGATAACTCTGGCCTCGCCAGCGAGCAAATCTCTGGAAAGCCTGCTAGATTCCTGCAGCAAACCCCTTGCCCTCTCTCTCGCTCCCTCTATCCCTCCCTCTCGCTCTCCTCTCTGCTGTGCTGTGCCAGCTGCCGGATGGCTCTCTCTCTCTCTCTCTCTCTTTGATGTTTGGAATTACGGAGGGGTCAGGAGGACGCACGTATCAGCACACTCCCTCCTGTCAGAACCAGCCTCAACTTCCTCACCACAGATCGCTTTTGACACTCAGAGATGAGGAATTGTTCTCCCTCTGACATTTTTTCTCCTTTCCTTCGCTTCCTTCCTTCTTTCTCTCTTTCCCTCTATCCTAAACGCCCCCCACCCCCCACCCCCACCACTTACCCCTCCCTTTTCTCTCCTCCTGCCCTTGACGTTCGCCTCAAGGTGCCATTTGTGTTTCAGCCTGAATCAGGAAACTATGTTAATTAGGAGTAGGGATCCTTTTGGGCTTCTCTCCTGCTGCTCATCAGGCGAGCTGCAGAGAAGACTGTCCCAGGGCCTCAGTCCTCACATAGCATTGTCAGAGATTGGGATAGTTCTACTAGCTATATTACTACTAGTAGAAATATATATATATATATTTTTTAAATCTGTTGTTGAGGCCCTGTGTGCTAAAAGCACATAAACAGAGCCTGTTCGCAACGATTAACTATACATGGCGTGTATAGGCAAACGATTACATTTTGCATTAGCTGGCTGCAGTACATCTGGTTTTTGTTATCCGCTTGTAATTACCATTTACCGACAAAGGGTTAAGGCAGGGTTAGAGGACATAGCTACCGTATAGAATGCACTATATATACAAAAGTATGTGGACACCCCCTTCAAATTAGTGAAGTCGGCTATTTCAGCCACACCCGTTGCTGACAGCTTTATAAAATTGAGCACACAGCCATGCTATCTCCATAGACAAACATTGGCAGTAGAATGGCCTTACTGAAGAGCTCAGTGCAACGTGGCACCGTCATAGGATGCCACCTTTCCAACAAGTCAGTTTGTCAAATTTCTGCCCTGCTAGAGCTGCCCCGGTCCACTGTAAGTGCTGTTTTTGTGAAGTGGAAACGTCTATGTGCAACAACGGCTCAGCCGCGAAATGGTAGGCCACACAAGCACACAGAGCGGGACCGCCGAGTGCTGAAGTGTGTAGCATGTAAAAATGGTCTGCGACACTCACTACCAAGTTCCAAACGTCCTCTGGAAGCTACGTCAGCACAATAACTGTTAGTCGGGAGCTTCATAAAATGGGTTTCAGTGGCCGAGCAGCCGCACACAAGCATAACATCACCATGTGCGATGCCAAGCATCGGAGTGGTGTAAAGCTCGCCGCCTTTGGACTGTAGCAGTGGAAATGCGTTCTCTAGAGTGATTAATCACGCTTCACCATCTGGCAGTCCGACGGACAAATCTGTGTTTGGCGGATTACAGGAGAACACTACTTGCTCCAATGCATTGCGCCAACTTTAAAGTTTAGTGGATGAGGAAAAATGGTCTGGGGTTGTTTTTCATGGTTCAGGCTAGGCCCTTTAGTTCCAGTGAAGGGAAATCTTAATTTTACAACACACAATGACATTCTAGACAATTCTGTGCTTCCAACTTTGTGGCAACAGTTTGGGGAAGGCCCTTTCCTGTTTCAGCATAACAATGCCTCCGTGCACAATGCGAGGTCCATACAGAAATGGTTTGCAGAGATCAGTGTGGAAAAACTTGACTGGCTTGCACAGAGCCCTGACCTCAACCCCATCGAACACCTTTGGGATGAATTGGAACGCCGACTGCTCATGATTTTTGGAATGAGATGCTCGACGTGCAGGTGTCCACATACTTTTGGTCATGTAGTGTATCAAATGATTCAATTGATTTTTCCATGAGAGGACCAGACAGTTCATCTTGCAGAACAAATTCAATGCCCCTACTTAACTATGCAAGAAAAAGGCAGTGGGGAACTCATAACCATAGCAACAAAGAGGCTTGTGTAGGGAAAATGACAGTTCACTGCACAAAGCTGACTTAAATGAATGAGATCACATTGCTAATAAACTGCCTGTGAGAACATATTAGCTTGCCTGGCGCTGAGCGAGACATCAAACCTCCTACTGTGACTTCAACTAAATTTGGTCTTTCTAAAAACCACTTTGCCTCTCTCCTGGAGGAATAGCTGTCCAGGTTCTTGTCTAGAATGAATAAGCCCATGGAAAAGAAGCCCTGGGGCCTAGCAGAAGTATGTTTCTACAGAATGGTTGTGAATGTTAACTTCCACTTCCTTGAACATAACAAACTGTAGAAAAAAAAGGCAATTTTAGTACTGAGGTCAAAGTCATTTTCTTCCAAGACAGGGGGAGATAATACAAAGGAAAATAATCATTAAAACTGTGGATTGTAACTGGCAGACGTGTCTGTCTAGTTTTTCCTTTTTATGAGTGATGGGCAGGGGGGGTAGAAAAAACAAACATACTTATGTTGTCTGCAGGCACTTTGACTACAGCGGGTTCAATCAGGTTGTCGGCAAGGATGAAGGCGCCTTCCTCCAGGGTATCCAGTAACATGGTGGCGGCATGCGTTTGCTCCGTGGAATTCATGTCTTCCCAGGACTTCAGGGCTTCCGGCCTCAGGAGGTTGTCAACCGTATCCACAATGGCCTGTATCCGTGGAAACAAGTCAAATGTCAGACCTTTGTCACTTAAAAAAAGAAAAAAAAAGAAACATGTGATCCCTCATAACTTCTACTAATGCCTGCAGCATACAGGCAGAAACGGGGGCAAGAAAAGCATATGAAGCTGACGGCAAGTAAGGACAAGCGACAACCAAAGAAAAATCAAGATGATATGAAGATTCATTCAAATTAAAACATCACTTAAAGATGGCATGGTGGTCACAGAATGAAAACTACAGGATGTTGTCTCCCCACTTCCCTGGTTTAGACCCATTTATTTTCTTTTGAATAACAAAACTGTGCCAGAGGGGAAGTTCAAACACAAACCAAATGTTTTTCAAATGAATGGAGCAGTTCTTCCACAATAGTACTCGCTCGGTTCCTGTTCTTTAGCATCTGATTTTTCCCAAAGAGCAATTATCTTCCTCTTCGCTAACAATAAATATATTCCATAACAGGATCTGGTCATTATGGCCTTGAAATGTGCAGCTTTTCCTTCCTAGAGGGGAAAATGTTATCAAGAAAATGAATCCATTTGTTTCATGGGTAGCAGTCAAAGTAAAGAAGGGCATAATTCTGCTTGTTTTCAATGGCAATCCTTTCATTTCCTGCTTGGCTGATAAGCAGTAAGTAAGCAAAACATTCCAAACCCTCACGAGAAAAAGTATCAAATGTTGATCAAAATGGAGGTCACTGTGACCCTGTGCAGGAGAGTTCACAACTTCCATGTACCTTAGCATATCTATCTATATCCATATCCACACAGCAGTGCTAACGCTAGCCCCATTGATGACTCCCATGTAGCTTAGCATATCTATCTATATCCATATCCACACAGCAGTGCTAACGCTAGCCCCATTGATGACTCCCATGTAGCTTAGCATATCTATCTATATCCATATCCACACAGCAGTGCTTAACGCTAGCCCCATTGATGACTCCCATGTAGCTTAGCATATCTATCTATATCCATATCCACACAGCAGTGCTAACGCTATCCCCAAGAACAAAGTGGCCTCCATCATTCTTAAATTGAAGAAGTTTGGAACCACTAAAACTCTCCCTAGAGCTGGCCGCCCGGCCAAACTGAACAATCGGGGGAGAAGGGCCTTGGTCAGGGAGGTGAACAATAACCCGATGGTCACTCTGAGTTCTAGACTTTCTCTGTGGAGACGGGAGAACCTTCCAGAAGGACAACTATCTCTGCAGCACTCCACCAATCAGGCCTTGATGGTAGAGTGTCCAGATGGAAGCCACTCCTCAGAAAAGGAACGTGACAGCCCGCTTGAAGTTTGCCCAAATGCATCAAAGGACTCTCAGACCATGAGAAACAAGATTCTCTAGTCTGATGAAACCAAGATTGAACTCTTTCACCTGAATGTCAAGCGTGACGTCTAGAGGAAACCTGGCACCATCCCTAAGGTGAAGCATGGTGGTGGCAGCATCATGCTGTGGGGATGTTTTTCAGCGGCAGGGAATGGAAGACTAGTCGGGATCAAGGGAAAGATTAACAGAGCACAGTACAGAGAGATCCTTAATAAAAACCTGCTCAGGACCTCAGACTGGGGCGAAGGTTCACCTTCCAACAGGACAACGACCATAAGCACACAGCCAAAACAAAGCACGAGTGGCTTCAGGACAAGTCTCTTAATGTCCTTGAGTGGACCGGCCAGAGCCCGGACTTGAACCCGATCGAACATCTCTGGAGAGACCTGAAAATAGCTGTGCAGCAATGCTCTCCATCCAACCTGACAGAGTTTGAGAGGCTCTGCAGAGAAGAATGGAAGAGTCCTCAAATACAGGTGTGCCAAGCTTGTAGCATCATACCCAAGAAGACTCAAGGTTGTAATCGCTGCCAAAGGTGCTTCAACAAAGTACTGAGTAAAGGGGCTGAATACTTTTGTAAAAGTGATATCAGTTTTTTAATATATATTTTTTTAAACATTTGCTAAAATAAAAAAATACGTTTTTGCTTGTCATTATGGGGTATTGTGGTTAGATTGATGAGGGATAATTTTTTGTTGCGATTTTAGAATAAGGCTGTAAAAGTAGCAGAATGTGGAAAAAGGGGTCTGAACTAGAGGTGGACCTATTAATCGAAATTGCCGATTAATTTGGGCCGATTTCAAGTTTTCATAACAATCGGAAATCGGTATCTTTGGATGCAGATTTTGCAGATAATTTTTTTTTTTTTTTTTACAACTTTATTTAACGAGGCAAGTCAGTTAAGAACACATTCTTATTTTCAATGATGGCCTAGGAACGGTGGGTTAACTGCCTTGTTCAGGGGCAGAACGACAGATTTTTACCTTGTCAGCTCAGGGATTCAATCTTGCAATTTTACAACTAGTCCAACGCTCTAACCAACTGCCTCACGAGGAGCCTGCCTGTTACGTGAATGCAGTAAGAAGCCAAGGTAAATTGCTAACTAGCATTAAACTTATCTTATAAAAAACAATCAATCATAATCACTAGTTATAACTGTCAACACATGGTTGATGATATTACTAGTTTATCTAGCGTGTCCTGCGTTGAATATAATCAATGCGGTGCGCATTCGCGAAAAAGGACTCTCGTTGCTCCAACGTGTACCTAACCATAAACATGAATGCCTTTCTTAAAATCAATACACAGAAGTATATATTTTTAAACCTGCATATTTAGCTAAAAGAAAGGTTATATTAACCTGGTGAAATTGTGTCACTTCTCTTGCGTTCATTGCACGCAGAGTCAGGGTATATGCAACAGTTTGGGCAGCCTGGCTCATTGCGAACTAATTTGCCAGAATTTTACATAATTATGACATAACATTGAAGGTTGTGCAATGTAACAGGAATATTTAGACTTAGGGATGCCATCCGGTTCCGTATTTCACTGAAAGAATAAACGTTTTGTTTTCGAAATGATAGTTTCCGGATTCAACCATATTAATGACATAAGGCTCGTATTTCTGTGGGTTATTATGTTATAATTAAGTCTATGATTTGATAGAGCAGTCTGACTGAGCGATGGTAGGCACCAGCAGGCTTGTAAGCATTCATTCAAGCAGCACTTTCGTGCGTTTTTCCAGCAGCTCTTCGCAATGCTTCAAGCATTGCGCTGTTTATGACTTCAAGCCTATCAACTCCCGAGATTAGGCTGGTGTAACCGATGTGAAATGGCTAGCTAGTTAACTGATATCCATACCCACACAGCAGCGCTAACGCTAGCCCATTGATGACTCCCATATAGCTGATATCCATACCCACACAGCAGCGCTAACGCTAGCCCATTGATGACTCCCATATAGCTGATATCCATACCCACACAGCAGCGCTATCCCTACAGATAAACATATCCATCAGCATAATTTCCCCACAAATCCATATCAACCCCATGACCCGATAAACCAGTGACAATTTAACCACAGGTGACATTAACCACTGCAGAGGCCCAGGCTACACTATAGTGGTAATTAGCCAATAACAACAGTCACTCAATGTACCAATTAGTGCAAAGCTGTGATTATCATCCACACACACACACTAATTGACCATAGGCACAATTACCCTTTTGTCTGGATTAACCAGTGGGGCGAATAAACACTGTAGTCCCTCGCTATCACACCAGACTGATGATTAACCAATCAACACAACAAGGAAACCAACCACATGGCTGGCTACCATTATTACCTAGAGCTATGATATGCCTACAAGCCCAGTCAGAGTTGGATAGGATAGGAAGAGAGTGAAGGAGTCAGAGTAGCAGTAGTGATTTCAGGGCTAGGGCCGTTACACCTCCAGACAAACAAATCAACACTCAATGGTCTACCCTCCTGGTGTGTACCCCCTTCCTTGTAGGCATGAAGAATGAGGAACAAAAAAAGAAATAGAAATAATCGCTGTCTTTAATTTGCGGCAGCATTAGTACAAAGAAAAAAAAATAACTGTTCTGATTGAGTCCTCTTTAATTGATATAATTCTCGCCTGGGTGGCGGCCCCACCACACACCAATCACAAAGGGTGTTACCCAAGATGCCCTACAGTGAGCAGGAAACGCTTGGGTGGTGGTGGTGGTGCTGACTTCACTTACATCGCCTATTGATGAATAAAGAAGACACCCGTAAATCAAGTTGACGGTGACATGCAGTGTAGCCCAACGTCTCACAGTAAAAGAGACCTCAGTAAAAAACAGCCCTAACTCATGGTGAAGAATGCTCCCACCAGTCAAACATAGAGACTGAAGAGAGAGACAGAGGTCTGAGGAGGCTGGTTCGTTTCGTGCAAGGCAGGCCCACTGTGTTTACGCCAGAACCGCTTCTTTCAACAGGACCTGCTCTCAGATTATAAACTCTGAGGAAAGGAAAATGGCATGAAGAGAGAAAGGAATGAAAAGACCCAACAAATCCTATATGAACACAAACACATTAATGGGACTGAAAATGAATCCATCAAACAAACACAAAAATTGGCACTTTTGTCAGCGAGAGGAGGAACAAGGAGAGGCTGGAAATGGTAAAGTGAAAAACTGAGTACACTGCCACTTTGATCAAACTTCTGGCTGACAGGGAGCTACAATTACGGCCGTGGGAAGGCAATTACTCATACAACGCACAAAGAGGGAGGGGAATAGAGAGAGATAAGAGATAGGAGAGATATTGACTTACAGACAGACAGGCAGGGATATTGACAGACAGACAGGCAGGCAGATCGACAGAACAGACAGACAGGTGAGTTGAGGGGTAGAGAGATAGATGGACATACCGTCAGGCTAGCAGACACACAGGCAAATGGACAGGCTGGCAGATGCACAAGCAGAGAGACAGGTGGAGAAGCAGATGTGTTTTGCATACAGACAAGCCAGCAGATAATCACAGACAGACAGACAAGACACCAACGTTTCATGCTACTGAGCATATTGTGGATAGGTCCACCTTTGTGGAACCAGCAGACATACAGTACCTTCATATATGCCCTGCAAGTCCTCTCTCTCTTTTGAAGCTTTTTAACACAAAGTGAGGATTAAGAACAAGAGGCACACTATTAGGAAGCAAAAGAGCTCGGAGGGAAAAGGAGGTTAGTCTATGTCTTTAGAAAACAGATATCCTAAAATACACCACTTAACCCATCAGGATGGAAATGATAATATATAAACCTTATGTTAGGTAGATGAAATAAGAAGCTCGCTGTGTATTATGCAGCACACTCTAAAATGTGTTTGGGGAAGCTGTATCTAGCTTCCATAACGACAAGGGCGTGGCCGGCCAAGACAGAGCTGCACAGCATAGATGGGGAATCGCTGAGATAAAATTCCTACGCTTTGCATTAACAATGTTTTATAAAGCACTGAGAAAATAAACTAAGCAGGAGATGGTCATTTGGATTCCACGGCACTGAGGTTATAACAGTATGCCGGCTTTGGGTTTTATTGTCGAGCCTTTTGTTGAATGGTCTCCGTCTCAGTCAAAGGAAAATGCTTCATTATTCCCATAGCTAGCTACATCGTGGCTGCAGGAGTATAGTACTGTGCAGTTTTAAGAAAGTACAGCCAGAACATAGACCGAAAGATTCAGTCTAGGACTAGCTAACCCAAAAGTAACCATGACAACACTACCCTGGTGCCTTTTGGTCCAAATCATTTCACTTTTAGGTTCTGAATAGTACTGTAAAACCGTAATTTATTTCACTTTTAGGTTCTGAATAGTACTGTAAAACCGTAATTTATTTCACTTTTAGGTTCTGAATAGTACTGTAAAACCGTAATTTATTTCACTTTTAGGTTCTGAATAGTACTGTAAAACCGTAATTTATTTCACTTTTAGGTTCTGAATAGTACTGTAAAACCGTAATTTATTTCACTTTTAGGTTCTGAATAGTACTGTAAAACCGTAATTTATTTCACTTTTAGGTTCTGAATAGTACTGTAAAACCGTAATTTATTTCACTTTTAGGTTCTGAATAGTACTGTAAAACCGTAATTCATTTCACTTTTAGGTTCTGAACAGTACTGTAAAACCGTAATACATATGACTGTCGCCAGGGGCGCAACTTTGGTTTTAGAAGTTGGTAATGGTGGAGAGGAGTTATTATTTGTGTTGGCTAGCGAGGGGCTGCAATCCATCAGCTCTAAGTCAGAGCTGCCAGGTGAGAAGGCTGCGTTTCAGAACCCAGTAATTACTAAGAAGAGGTGGGGCTGGAAGAATGAGCTTCCTCCCTCTCCACAGCCACAGCTCCCCCTATGGGCTGGGCCGGCCTCTCCTCCCCCTCGTCCCCCTAACCTCACCTGGAAGGAGAAGTGTGGGGAGGGCTAATGAGTGGGTTAACCTGTGTAGAGTCAAAAGGTGGAGCAAAGCGAGGGCAGGAGAGGAGGAAATACTACCCACCCAGAGATATACGTATGTTTATACAATGTACGGCTCTCGTACTAACTAGCCTACCTGAGGTCACATATACTCAGATTTATGAACTCAAATCGTCTGCTAAATGACATAAATTGTTTTATATTACCTTGTTGAAGCTACGCCCAGCGGAGTCCTTTTCGCATAGCTCCTGGAGCTGAGCGTCCAGGATGTCCACCAGCTGCTCCATGAGACGCACTGACGAGCTGATGTCACCGGCGAACACTGGACCCTGTGTGTGGTGGGCCAGCTCATTGGCTAGGTTAGCCGCATTCTCCCCACTACGGATCTGGAGTTGGAGGAAAAACTGCAATATTAAAGGTCCGGTTTAAGCTTTTAATTACTTGTTTCCTCCTAAGTACTGTACCTGGTATGTGGTATGTTAACTATGTGCTGGATACTTAAGGATATAATGGATACTTAAGCAATAAGTCAAGAGGGGGTGTAGTATATGGCCAATATACCACGGCTAAGGGCTGTTCTTATGCACGACGCAACGCGCAGTGCCTGGACACAGTCCTTAGCCGTGGTATATTGGCCATATACCACAAACCCTCGTGCCTTATTGCTATTGTAAACTGGTTACCAAAGTAATTAGAGCAGTAAAAATAAATGTTTTGTCATACCCGTGGTATACGGTCTGATATACCACGGCTGTTAGCCAATCAGCATTCAGAGGTTGAACCACCCAGTTTATAATACTGATTTAAATGTGGATAAAGGAAGAAAAGAGCAGAGCAGGAAAAGGCTCATGGTCATTTGTGAAACATCTTTGGATGATAGGCATCACAGAGTCAGGTAAGGTACAGGTAATGTATCACATACTGATTTAAACTCAAATCAATATTAATGCTGCAAGCTATAGCCCACAGAAAGCAATCCACAGTGTGCAAGAAAAATATAAACAAATGTGCATTAAATGTGTATTTTGTTTACATCTATAAAGGCATTCAGTGGAATACAGTATATGTATGGGCAAGCCTCTGATTTAGTGTTGAAACCAACCAGGTGCCATAAAATGACAGATACACCGTGCCCTTTCAGATAAAGTAGAAGAGGAAAGCTGATGTGTTTTGTTCCTTCCATCGCTGTCACCAGAGCCATGGGGGGACATTGTTGACCAACCTTTTGTGCCACTTGAGTGACCCAGTGGGAGGTACAGTTGCTGAGGTCAGGTCCCTTTGGGTTCCAGGTCCCCCCTGCCACCGTGCAGAGGTAGGAGGCAATGCCTGGAGAAACGCACAACAAAGACAACCATTACACAACCCTATTGTCTGTTTTTAATGTATGTGTGCATTTGTTTGTGTACATTTCTGTAACGTTGCTGACCACTGCCATCTTGAACAGTTCTCTCTATCAAAAGAAATTGCATCACAATGAGTACAGCCTGTTTAAATAAAGGTTAAATAAAAATGTATTGAACAGAGATTAGGCCAACTCTTCACCCTCCTACCATTCCTGTCCTCCTCTCAACAAGTTTCTCAGGAAAAACAAACAACTGAGGTCAGCCGCAGTCAAAAAAGCAATGATGCAAAAAGTGGCTGACCAGTAGGAACCAGAAAGATTGCCAGCTTTGTACTGTCTAAAAGCGGACACTGAACAGTGAGATATTCTCATACAGTTCATCTTTATACTGTAGGAATCATTGTCTGTCTTCTTAGTCTAATTCAGTGGTATCCAAAGTTGGGGTTACGAACTGCAGTGAGGCCCCCCCCAAAAAATAAAAAAAATAAAATGCATTAAGTACATTTATTTACTGGTTCTTTTGAAAATTAAATTAATTTAAGCTTATTTGTTGATGTAAAAATCTACATACATTTTACAGATTTTAAAAGGTTGTGTAATTATATTTGGGATTAGGGTGTGGTCGCGAGAAATTCTTGGGGGGAAAAATGGGGTCCCCAGAAATTCCATCAGTAAAAAATGGGTTCCCTGTTGAAAAGGTTTGAATATACCATTGCTGGTTGTCAATTAATAAAGTTGCCATTACCAGTGGAGGCTCCTCAGAGGAGGAAGAGGAGGACCATCCTCCTCATTGAATTTTATAAAATAAATAAAAATTAAAACATTTACAAAGTTATCCTTTTTAGATAAAACAATACTAAATATAATCACATCACCAAATGATTTATAAAAACATGCTATTTTGCAATGAAGGCCTACAGTAGCTTCAACAGCACTGTAGGGTAGTACCATAGGGTAGCACCATGGTGTAGTCAGAGGACAGCCATCGACTTCAATACAAAACCAAGGAGACTCATGGTTCTCATCAGCTTCCATAGACTTACACAGCAATTATGACTTCTGGAAGACGTCCTTGAACCTATCAGAGCTCTTGCAGCATGAACAGACATGTTGTCCACCCAATAAAAGAATCAGATAATTAATCTAGTACTGAAAACATAGCCTACAGCTAGCTAGCACTGCAGTGTATAAAATGTGGTGAGTCGTTGACTCCAAGAGAGAGAAAGACAATACTTTAACAGTTTTGAACAAATTCATTTCTTCCAAAATGAAGGAGAAGCAAGAGAGAGTCATTTTTTCCCTTTCAGTTTCACTTAGCTAGCAAATGCAGCTTGCTAGTTTAGCCTACTCAAACAGGGGGATGCTATGTTAGTTAGCTGGCTATGACTATCCAACACAACAATGGAACTCTTCCAAGTTAAGGTAAGCATTTGTTATTACTCATTTATTACCAGCAGGGCCTGCCTGTGTAAGTGCTAAACTGCTTACTGACTGTACACTAACATCACTGCACAGTTGTAGGTTAATTGACTATGCTGTTACTTTAGCTAATATGGTGACAACGATGTAGGCTGTGTATTGCGATTATGATATGGTTTGGCTTGTAAAGATTTTTCCACCTGGTCACACACAGCTGGTCATGTGTTGTGCATTGAAGTCCACAAGCGAAGGGAAAAGGTTAGAGGAGGAGAGTGCATAGATGCGAGAGGGAATAAAATGTGGCTGCTATGAAAGTGAACTATGTTTACACGTGATCAGGGATGTATTCATTTAGCCAGTTCTGTTGAAAAAAACAAATGGAACAAAACATACCTGAATATGTCCAACAGAAACACTAATTTGCAGATGTTGGGCTAATGATTACACCCTATATCAGCTGCATTCAAGAGTTTGAGGGGTATAGGGTACATTCAGTATCATGTAGTAGCCTAAACCTATCGCTGTTACATTGAACTGGGTGAATGGGATATGAATGAGAGTCATCCAACATGCTGTAATAGAAATAAGGCAATGCTCATGAAAAGAAAATCATCCTCCCTCATCTTAAACTGCATTGACCGCCACTGCTATGTACCGTATATATTACTGAATTCTTTGTAAGCCTTGATGCCCTGCATGTCTGCATTCCATATTATTGAAAAAACAATGATAATATACATCCCCTTACGCCACCACATTGTACATTATCTTACTGTTTATTTTATCTTCCTATATTGTCTGTTTGGCCCTATTAGCATATTGTAGGTAATGAATATCACATGTTGGGACCTTGTCCAATGTAAGGTAGGCTATGTGAAAGACAATGTCTAAACACACTAATAAGCACAAACACATTCATACACAGAGGACCACACACACACACACCTTCCCTCCCCCCACCCACCCAACCTCCCTCCCCCCCACCATCCTGGTTCCCGATAGTACCTCTGGTTCCTTTGGGGCAGGGTCTCTCCACGGTGACTCCAGTGTGTGTCTGGGGCCAGGAAATGCCTCTCTTCGTTGTTCCCTCACAGAAGCGCCTGGGGGTGGGGGGGATCTCTGGAGCGGTGGGGTCAGCCGTCCCATGGGTGTCCTCTGCTGGGTTTCCCGCCTCTCTCTCTCTCCCATCCCTGGGGTCAGCCAGAATCGTGGTGTTAACTGGGCCTTTGACTGTGGATGTGGTGGTGGTGATGAGAGTGGTGGTCTCAGGCAGGGCTGATGAGAGGGAGACATCTTTTGTAGTTGGCACTAGGAGAGGATGAGAGGGAAGAGTGGTGGTTATAGCTTTCATAAAAAACCCAGCCTTACCTTGAACTCCCTTCATACATTTCAGACGTACATCAGATACATCAGTCAGCAGGGAAAGTTCAAGGTAGTTTCACTGTTTAAGTTCCACCCCACCAGAAGGGGTGGCTGCTCTACTCCACACATCAACTGGAGACAACCCATACATTCCTGGAGACACAGTCTACTGCAGCACTCGGGTATTACTCTCTGTTCTGTTTCTGCTCCAGCACAGGAAGCACAAAGTCAGGAGGAGGAAACCTGCAAACGCTACACCAGGGTTTCACAAAACCCCGGTCCTGGGGCCCCACCTGAACTACACAATTGATTCAAATAACAAACAAGCTTTGGTTATTTGAGTCAGTAGTGTAGTGCTGGGTCAAAAACCAACACGTGCACCCAGGGGCGACCCCAGCACACATGGGCGACCACAGCACCCAGGGGAGACCCCAGCACACAGGGGTGACCCCAGCACCCAGGGGAAACCCCAGCACCCAGGGGCGACCCCAGCACCCAGGGGCGACCCCAGCACCCAGGGGCGACCCCAGCACCCAGGGGGAAACCCTGCACTACACTATCTCAGACTATTTTTACCTTTACCCAATCCCCAAAATAACGAGAGGTCAGGTCATGTAGCAGCATCTGCCTGGCTCTCCTGGGAGTGGCTGATTAAATGTCAACAGGGAAGACAAAGCCTGCCTGCATTTGACTTTTTTCTTGTTCGTTTCATCTCTCTCTTTGATAAAGCCGGTGTGGGCAAAAACCATACCTCAGCGATAATGCTCTGCTGATGTATTCAATGCACAGCTATAAATACAATCTGTGTAGGTGTGTGTAGTAACCAAGAAGGGGTAGTCTGTAGCCTTTTTTTTTTACAGTCTCTACCCATTTGTGTGATCACAGAACTGTGAATGTACAGTAGATGTCTATTTGAATGAAAGCGGCAAATAGGAAAATAGATATAAAAAGGGTACAGAGAAAACAGTTTATTGTGCATGCTTGGGTGTGCTTTGCAGCCCGCGTATATGAGGCAGTGACTGTGTGCATGACTACACTGGTTGCCTCTTGCCTTACTGATCTTATATTATATCCACGGCCACACGATCGCTGGCGCTGATAAGAGGCAGCTTCCCAGAATGAGGTCTGCTACTGTGAAAGTCCCGCAGTGCCGTCTTCAGAGGCCCACGGTGCTTCAGGGAAAAGGCAATATCATGCTATCTGACACCCCATCATCAAACACATATCTCCATTTCCCCCCCGACCTGAATGGTGAGAATGCCCACATTTAGAGTCTGAGCTCTGGAGCTAATCAGACCATCAGGAGACTGGTCGTCTTTGTTTTGTGTTTCCATTTCAGTGAAATCTGGAAGTTCATTACAAAGCCCTGTCTGTGTCTGTCTGTGTTTACGACAGGCTTTTCAAAAAAGACCTCAAGGGTGCATAAACAACAATGCATTAAATCTAGCCGGACCCCGCGTTTCTCAGAAAAATGGGGAGGGAAAAAGTGGCCCAGACAGCGACACATTTCGGATATTTTTTTTTCTTTTTTAAATCACAGCCAGGATCAACCAGCCTTGTTGCAATGTTGTTATGTTATGACATTTCATTCAATGACCTTTTCTCCCCTGGCAGGAGCAGTGTTTAATTGGGCTGTACTCATTCCGTCATTGTGCGTCCATCTGTCGGTCAGTTACTCACTCACTCACGTTTCTGAGCACTGAGCATGGATGCAAATGAGCGTCTGACATATGTCCAGTTTATTGTTGTGTGAACAGATGTTGAGAGGAGGTCTCTTATGAATATTTGACATTCATGCTGCAGCAGGTTGTGTGGTGGTGTTCTCTCTCCTGCTCTCCCAGTGGACACGCAAGAGGCTGTGAGAGAATAAAGACTTAAAAGGGAATCTACGAAACACCATACTGAGAGAAAAACACTCATACCAGAGTCACCATTCTAAGGAGACTATCATAGCTACTGATAAGCACTGGAATCCTGGTCTAGTTGTAGTTTGCTAGCGCCTGAACTTGACCTCTCGTCCGCTTCCTCTCTGCAGCGGCAGATAAATAAATAAACAAATAAGGTAACTATACCAAACCTAAACCACTTGTCAAAGAGGACCATCTTCCCGTTACATTTCTCTTGATGTCGCCATCCACCGCCCTCCCGCACTCTGTCATTTTCTTTTGATTATGACGAGTCATTTCACAGATGGTGGTTGAAAGCAGTGGGTCCTCTGCCAGCACTCAGGCCAGAGAGGGGCCACCTCAATTAGCTGTCATTTCACTCAAGAGCTAGTTAAAGTCCCTCTGGGTGGGGGAGGCAGACGGCTAGGACACTCTGGGTGGCATATGTTGAGTGATGTCTGTTATAAATAACACGAGGTGCTCAGAGGTTGAGTAGCACTCTGAAAAATGCACGGTGTCGGGAGTTTCGGGAACTTTTGAAAACTGAATAGAATGAACTAGATATAATGGAATCGACAGCAGTGGAATGGGGGCCATTGAGAAAGCAAATAAATGGTTAGGCAACACACTTTGCACAAAAAAAATGTATGCCGGAACATGCAAAAACTAAATAGAATGAACTATTACACAAATCGCCAGCAAGTAATGGGGCACTTCAAGGGAGTGAGGAAAGGGTTAAGCAATACTCTCCACTAATGATAAATAAAGATGAAGCTAGAGTTCTATATTTTAACATCACCGCAGGGCACTTTTCTTACTCTCCAAAAATGAAATACTAATAAGACGATCAGAGGCATAGCTACTGTATGCTGTTTGTCTAAGCTAGCCCTATTGGTTGAAGGCCAAGTCCCAACTCCCGAAAAGCCAGACTTCTCATGCCTCTGGAAAGGACACGTTTTGCCATTATCTCTGAAGAATTGAGGATTCGACATGAAACGGTTGTTTAGGAAAGTTTGACAGGGAAGCAACATAATAACAGGCCATCAGTGTGTCTGTGGCGTGGAAGAAGCAGACGTCGTGTGACTCTCGCTCTCTCTGCAGAAAGAAGCTGTTTCAGTCTCTACGTCAACTCAAAGGTTTGTTTGGGAATCAATGATTGTCGAAATTAAAGGGTTGATTAAATACTCGATCGACTGAATGAAAATGTCAAAAATGCTGAGTGTCCACTACACCGGCGTTAACAATAGATTCAATAATTAAGCAACGTCTCAGTGAACTTCCAAATGTCAGAGTCCTCCAAAAACCTGGTGGCGGTGTTACATTCTCTTAATTCACACAGTGTTTTTCAAAGTGTGAATCTGGTCATCTAACGAGGACTGCAATAAGAGGCCAAAACAGCCTGTACCAAACTGTTGGACGCGACACAACCAACGCACCACCAGCCTACACTGCAACGCCATGAATAACGAATGGTGTGAGTGTGTGTGTGTGTGTGTGTGTGTGAATGTATGCGTGTCTGCGAGTCTGCGAGTGTCAACGTGTGTGTGTGCATCCATCCGTGCGTTTTAAGCTTAGCCATTTCCAGTCAGCCAGACAGTCTCCCTCTCTCTCTGAATATCTCAAACTTAAAAAGGGAGCCACAACTGTGGTGTTGCTTTTTTGAAGATCCCTACGCCAGACCAGTAGCTAATGACAGAGAGAAACAACAAAACCCAGAAGACATGAAGATTACATTCGCCTGTTTTTACGCAGTCTCATCCTGCTCTGCGTGAGCCCGTGTGACGTGCTGATGTGAGCATCAGTTCCGTGTAGCTAGTAGCTCCCGTAATGGGTCTAAGTGAACCCTCAGGTCACATAGCCCTTTCTGCCCTGGGAAGACAGGTTTTTCCTGGCTTTGTTTTTAGTACAACTTGGAATAACTCATGGGTCTTTCTGGCAGAAAAAGGCAGAAACCACTGCCATCACACAGTGGATCAAGTAAATAACTGAAAAGGCGTAGGTTGTTTTACTCCTAATGTGTTCTTATTACCTGTATTTACTGGACCAGGGTGATTACCACATCAAGCACTGCTGTGGCATTGCTGTGGCATTGCTGTGGGCGTTATTGACAGTTGTTCTTAAAGATCAAGAGACAGAAAAAGCTCTGCCAATGCCAGACAGGATTTGGATCCATGTGGTCTGATTTACGAGAGCTGAAACTGAACACTGGGGCCACCTCATTACTACCGAAGGGAACACCAGGCCATGGAGCCACTTTGAGAGAGAAAGGTAGCTAGCACAAAATATACTGTGCAGCTATGAACACTCTCTCTTCCAGTTCTTTAAAATGTCCACTTGAAGTCACACATTCCAATCCACCAATCAGGAAGTCAGACTCATGAAGACTTGTGCCATGGCAACAAGAGGAACAAATGGAGGCGTTCCAACTATCAGCCTGGCACCTTGACCTCTGACACGCACACACGCACACGCACACACACACCCTTGACTCCGGTCTGCATGACTCTCCTTGCTGATGTGTTAATTCCTTCTGATCCACTAAGCGGCAAGGACTCACGTGATCTGGTAAATATTCCCTTTGTTTCTCTGCTTCAAAGAGTATAAAGCCTCACTGTGTGTCAGTCACGATACAATTTATTAATGAGCCCAGCAAGTGCTTCTTCATCGTGCTACACGTCGATGCAAAGTTTAAAAAGCATTCAAATAAATATGCATTACTGAGTTTTATAAGCAACCAAATTGAATGAGCAGAACGTCGATAGAGCGAGGCAAGACGAGGTGCTTTAGGACATTAGCACGTTTTGTGAGGCAGAAGGAGATCTAGTCGATTAGAATCTCACTAACTAGCCTTTTCCATGTGTGCAGTGGCATGGTCGGCGACTCAGCTGTGCCTTTCTTCTCCTTGGGTTGTTGGAACTCTCCATGTGGCTAAACCCCACAGTTCTCCATTGGCCCAGTTCCTCTCTGTGAAGGCATTCATTTAACACTCCTCTTTTTTACTCCTCAGATCAATGCTACCTCGAAGGCAAATACATTTTCTCCCTTCTCCCCTCGTTACTTTGAAATGCTCCTGGCAATTATTGGCTCCCCTGATTAGTCTTTGGAATGAATTAGACCAAGACGCGAGTCGATGTCTTTGAGGAATCTCAGACGATACCCTTGCAAGTGTGTCCCTACACATTTTGTAACGGGTGGGACTTAGGGGCACATTTTATTGTCACGTCGGAGCAGTACGATCTCTTAAATAGTGAGCCTTCTTAGGAGGTGAACTATCAACGTCTTGATCACTGGTGTCTGTGTGTTCGGAAAGCATTCGAGGAGTTTCACTCTTCAACAAGTGTGTGTTCTGAAACTCACACCCCCTGTAGTAAATTCAAATGAATCCTTGGAGTTTGGAATATATCTTAGGAATTATACAGGCATCAAATACAGTTATATATGCACACAAAATATACATTTGGAAACATTCAGGTCCATTTGTTTTGGTTTCTGTCTTATCCCCTAAAACACCTAGTATAGACATATAAATCGGCTTTACCTGGCTCCCGTAGGATGAGCTTTTCTAAAAGGGTGGATGCAAAGGTTGTTGGCATAGTAGGAGAAGACACAGTCGCGGTAATATACTGACTACCGAGCTCTGTAAAAAGCTGAGAATCGTAGTGATTCGGTTCAACTGACAACTTTTACCGTGGGGCCCCATGAATCTTAAATGGGGCTGACACCAATTAGTCGACTGGTCAATTGTTTGGTCGATAGGCTGTCGACCAAGATTGATTTTAGTCGAGCAGTAGCAAATATATCTATATTTTTTATGGCAAAAGACACCTGTCTTATTCCCGGCCATCTCAGTGAACTAATCCATTGTGGAGGCTGAGACTAATCCATTGCAGAGGCCGTGGGGATGGCACAGTCCAAGAAGAGTGTGGCACATCTCGCTCCAGAATGCACCCCCTCCTGCCAATTTGTGCATATTCATTGTTTCATAATTCATTGTGTGAATTGTTTGCCTTTCATTGTTAGTTCCCCACTACATACACTACATGACCAAAAGAATGTGGACACCTGCTCGTCGAACATCTCATTACAAAACCATGGGCATTAATATAGAGTTGGTTCCAAACCCAGATTTGCCCGTGGGACTGCCTGATGGTGAAGCGTGATTCATCACTCCAGAGAACGTGTTTCCACTGCTCCAGAGTCCAATGACAGCAAGCTTTACACCACTCCAGCCAACGCTTGGCATTGTGATCTTAAGCTTGTGTGCGGCTGCTCGGCCATGGAAACCCATTTCATGAAGCTCCCGACTAACAGTTATTGTGCTGACATTGCTACCAGTGTGTAGTTTGGAACTTGGTAGTGAGTGTTGCAACTTAGAACAGGTTATTTTTACGCGCTACGCGGTCCCGTTCTGTGAGCTTGCGTGGCCTACCACTTTGCGGCTGAGCCGTTGTTTCTCTTCCACTTCACAATAACAGCACTTACAGTTGACCCGGGCAGGTCTAGCAGGGCAGAAATTTGTCGAACCGACTTGTTGGAAAGGTGGCATTCTATGACAGTGCCACGTTGAAAGTCACTGATCTCTTCAGTAAGGTCATTCTACTGCCAATGTTTGATAAACATCTCAGCAACGGGTGTGGCTGAAATAGCCAAATCCACTAATTTGAAGGGGTGTCCACATACTTTTGTATATACTGTGTATATATATCATCAGTAGTGCATTTACCGTTAATTCCTATAATTAATTTTTTTGCTTATGGTAATTTCTGTTAATGCATTCAATAGCTTATATTCTCAGGTCTTTACCGTTCTCATTGTCGGCGTGGATATGTTGTTTGCGAGAAACAAGTTTTCGTTAATTTCATTCAATTTGTGAATTTTTGTACCTGCACCTGATTACGCATAGAAGTAGGCCTATAGGCTACATGTCCTGCGTGCAAATGTAGGCATATAAATGTGCACATTTGGGGATTTGGTAGTATTTCTGATTGGCTTAACGCACCAACACTTATGACCTGTGGAGCTTCTCAAAGTAATGTTTTCATCACCTCAAGTAAACAAAGTCTGTTTTTACATCCATTGAGAATGACAATAGTTCCTCAATGTATCTGAAAAATCTTTCCACCTCTCTCCCTTTCCATAACCACTCAGCGTGCTCTGATCCCGTGGAAACGTCACAAAATAGGCCCACCTGATTACTTCTTATCCATTGTGCAAATAACCTACACCTGTGTGTCTGACCCAAGTTCATTGGCGCTGTAAATCAAATCAAAATATATTTGCCACATGCACCGAATACAACAAGTGTAGACTTTACCGTGAAATGCTTACTTACAAGCCCTTAACCAACAGTGCAGTTCAAGAAGAAGAAAATATTCACCAAGTAGAGAAAGCAGAGAAAGCAGAGAAAACCGTCTAAAACATGGGTGACTGGAGTCTCTGACAATTTTGAGGATCTGGGGGCCCGTGCAAAATCTTTTCAGGGGGAAAAGGTTTTGTCGTGCCCTCGTCTTGGCATGTTTGGACCATGATGGTTCGTTGGTGATGTGGACACCAAGAAACTTGAAACTCTCGACCCGCTCCACTACAGCCCGTCGATGTTAATGGGGACCTGTTCGGCCCGTCTTTTTCTGTAGTCCATGATCAGCTCTTTTGTCTTGCTCACATTGCGGGAGAGGTTGTTGTCCTGGCACCACACGGCCAGTTCTCTAACCTCCTCCCTATAGGCCGTCTCATCGTTGTCGGTGATCAGGCCTACCACTGTTGTGTCGTCAGCAAACTTAATGATGGTGTTGGAGTCGTGTTTGGCCACGCAGTCGTGGGTGAGCAGGGAATACAGGAGGGGACTAAGTACACACCCCTGAGGGGCCCCAGTGTTAAGGATCAGCGTGGCAGACGTATTGTTGCCTACTCTTACCACCTGTGGGCGGCCAGTCCCGGATCCAAGTCCCGGATCCAGTTGCAGAGGGAGGTGTTTAGACTCAGAGTCCTTAGCTTAGTGATGAGATTTGTGGGCACTATGGTGTTGAACGCTGAGTTGTAGTCGATGAACATCATTCTCACATAGGTGTTCCTTTTGTCCAGGTGAGAAAGGGCAGTGTGGAGTGCGACTGAGATTGCGTCATCTGTGGATCTGTTGGGGCAGTATGCGAATTGCAGTGGGTCTAGGGTGTCCAGGAGGATGCTGTTGATGTGAAACATGACCAGCCTTTCAAAGCACTTCATGGCTTCCGACGTGAGTGCCACGGGGCGGTAATCATTTAGGCAGGTTACCTACGCTTCCTTGGGCACAGGGACTATGGTGGTCTGCTTGAAACATGTAGGTATTACAGACTCAGTCAGGGAGAGGTTGAAAATGTCAGTGAAGACACTTGACAGTTGGTCCACGCATGGTTTGAGTGCACGTCCTGGTAACTTGTCTTACCCAGTGGCTTTGTGAATGTTGACCCGTTTAAAGGTTTTGTTCACATCGGCTACCGAGAGGGTTATCATACAGTCATCCAGAACAGCTGGTGTTCTTGTGCATGCGTCAGTGTTGCTTGCCTCGAAGCGAGCATAAAAGGCATTTACCTCGCCTGGTAGGCTGCGTCACTGGGCAGCTCACGTCTGGGTTTCCCTTTGTAGTCCGTAATAGTTTTCAAGCCCTGCCACATCCGACGAGCATCAGAGCCGGTGTAGTAGGATTCAATCTTAATCCTGTATTGACACTTTGTTTTTTTGATGGTTCATCTGAGGCATAGCGGGATTTCTTCTAAGCGATTAGTCTCCCGCTCCTTGAAAGCGGCAGATCTAGCTTTTAGCTTGATGCGGATGTGTATGTACAGTCACTGTGGGGACGATGTCATCGATGCACTTATTGATGAAGCCAATGACTGAGGTGGTGTATTCCTCAATGCCATTGGATGAATCCCGGAACATATTCCAGTCTGTGCTAGCAAAACAGTCCTGTAGCTTAGCATCCGCGTCATCTGACCAGTTCCGTATTGATATTCTATACAATGTGGCAAGTTTGCAAGAGCAAGCTACAGGCCAAACCCAAGATAACAGTTGATACAATGTTTTAAATTCATTGCAGACAGGCATAGCATAGCCAATGTGATTCATAGGATATTTCTTTTCTACCTGCAGGCTGCAATGTATTTATTTGTTGGTTTCACGTAGGCTATTTTTTACATAGTTGGAAATGCCAATAGAAGTTACTTTTGTGCCTTATTTCATCAAATAGAGTGCTGAAAGCATCAGACAAGGTCAAAGCATATAGTTGATTTTATTAAAACACATAGGGTGTGTCTACAGTTGAAGTCGGAAGTTTACATACACTTAGGTTGGAGTCATTAAAACTCGTTTTTCAACCACTCCACAAATTTCTTGTGAACAAACTATAGTTTTGGCAAGTCGGTTAGGATATCTACATGACACAGATACTTTTTCCAACAATTGTTTACAGACAGATTATTTCACTTATAATTCACTGTATCACAATTCCAGTGGGTCAGAAGTTATCATACACTAAGTTGACTGTGCCTTTAAACAGCAAACATACTTCCAACGTTGTGGCAAAATGGCTTAAGGACAACAAAGTCAAGGTATTGGAGTGATCGTCACAAAGCCCTGACCTCAATCCTATAGAATATTTGTGGGCAGAACTGAAAAGGCGTGTGCGAGCAAGGAGGGTTACAAACCTGAATCAGTTACACCACCTCTGTCAGGAGGAACGGGCCAAAATTCACCCAACTCATTGTGGGAAGCTTGTGGAAGGCTACCCGAAACGTTTGACCCAAGTTAAACAATTTAAAGGCAATGCTACCAAAAACTATTTGAGTGTATGTAAACTGTAAACTGACCCAGTGATGAAAGAAATAAAACCTGAAATAAATAATTCTCTCTACTATTATTCTGATATTTCACATTCTTAAAATAAAGTGGTGATCCTATTTGACCTAAATGCAGGGAATTGTTACTAGGACTAAATGTCAGGAATTGTGAAAAACTGAAGTTTAAATGTAGTTGGCTAAGGTGTATGTAAACTTCCAACTTGAACTGTGTATATGGAAAAATGCATCCATTTTGGATTTTATATAGTTTTATTGCATCTCTGGGTTATATCAATTCCCAGGTTAATTTCATGTTTTCATGTACATCTGAGCTATTGCCATTCAAGCAGGGAGAAATTCAGCTGGTATAACGTAGCATTACAATAAATCTTCTCTCACCGCACTATAAGTTAATAGGAATATGACATTCAAATTGCCTATCACATCTATCATACATGTCAGATTTCAATACTGGCCGATGTCATTACGTGGGAGGTTGTCTTCTCTTAAATGAGCCATTGATCATATTTTTGCGATATTCCTACCTCGATAAATGTGTAATTTAACAGAGGGTCCACCACATTTCTCCTATTAGTCTGCCTCTTCAGTCCAGGGTGCATTGCATTGCCGTTGCGAATGTCAGACTTCACTCTGCAAGGCACATCGATCTGCAGGTTGAACATGGTGAGATTGAAGACTACTAAATTGATAGTGCAGTTTGTTTAGGCGATTTTACAGTGAACTCGCTACTTCACATGCTGATATTGACTTTCGTATTATTGTGTGAAGCTATGTTTGCTAGGGCGGCAGGTAGCCTAGTGGTTAACAGCAATAGGCCATTAACCGAAAGGTCGCTGGTTTGAATACGCAAGATGGAACAATCTACCGTTCTGCCCTTGAGCAAGGCAGTTAACACCCAACAAATGCTCCCCGGGCACCAATGACATCGATTAAGGCATGCCTCCCCCACCTCTCTGATTCAGAGGGGTTGGGTTAAAAGCGGAAGACACATTTTTGGTTGAATGCATTCAGTTGTGCAAGGTATCCCCTAGCTAGCCGGCCAGCCCACAGAAAGAGCATTGCATTGTGGGTTTTATAGTCGACTTGAGATGCAAATGATTTCCACAACAATCACATGTTGCTACCAACCTTATTATAACGACAAAATGAAACACTTGTTCACAGTGTTATTTAACACAGTAAATCATAGTAATTTGTGGATTTTTCCTTTAATGGACACAATTAGTTCTCTCTCTGCACCTCAAGTGCTTGTTGGTATCAGTGAGAGAGAGAGAGAGAGTCGTTCTTTTAGCACCACACGATCACCCTGCAGAACAGGTTGTTTAATTCCTCTCTGTACTAAACATGAACCGTTTACTCTCATGTGCCTACCTGTGCCATTCACAAAAGCCTAGTGGGATCTTGCAGCTGGCATAGCCTTGCTCCTCTATCTGCCTTCCTCTATGAGCAGTTCAATGGTTTCATAAAATTCGGTATTAATTTTACCTTTATCTAACTAGGCAAGTCAGTTAAGAACAAACTCTTACTTGACGGCCTAGGAACAGTGGGTTAACTGCCTTGTTCAGGGGCAGAATGACAGATTTTTACCTTGTCAGCTCGGGGATTCGTTCTTGCAACCTTTCGGTTACTAGTCCAACGCTCTAACCACTAGGCTACCCTGCCCCCCCACTTAATGATATGCAGAGGCCAGTTATAAATGCAAATATATACGTTTCAATTCCAGTAGCAGAACTGTAGCTCAAGCAAGGGTTCTTAAACTAAAAAGGGTCAAATAATCAACAACTGTGTAGGTACTGTGTGGTTGTTCTCATCATTACGTCTATCGCTTGCAGCTGAGCCAGCGAGTTTGTTTGCGCGTCTGGCTCTCTGGTCCTTGCGTTTTTCTGTAGCATTAGCTGTGATAACAGAACACTGTGAAGCCCCTTGGTTGGAAACGCGCTGCCATGCGGACTCCTCTTCTCTTTTTCCGTGTGGCTGTTATAAGACATTGAGGGTAGTTAATGATAATTCAGTTGGTAATGACATTTATATTCATCTTACCCTGAGCATCCAAAACGGACCGTTTGCATGTACATACATGACAGTTCGGCCATGGAGAACTAGCTCATTAGAATTCTACTATTTATTCTGTTCTATTCTACACGGTCTACTTAATTGAGTGCTTTGGTTGGGTTGGGCACACAGAGAGACTCAACCTCTGACCTTCATGTCAAGAGCTCACGGTCACTGTCTGTTTGCCTGCCTGTCTGCCTGCCTGTCTGCCTGCCTGTCTGCCTGCCTGTCTGCCTGCCTGTCTGCCTGCCTGCCTGTCTGCCTGCCTGTCTGGGCAGATATACATGTAGAGAGAGGGAGCAAAGGGAAAACAAACAGACGTGTTGACAGGTGGTCAGCGTGTCCATGGATACGTTGCCCTTAGACACAAGAGGTCGGGGATCAGATTTCACAACCTTAACGTTAATCTAGCCTGGGACCCTCACTCACCGAATATCACTTCGTTTTCAATACCGTTTTACTCCAACTTGAACCCCCCGACGTCAGCGTGGTAGCATGTTCCCCCTACAGTGACTTACACAGTGCTTTAGCGGGGACTTAGCCGAGCTCTCAGTGATAAGGAGGAAGCTGCATCCCAACGTCACGCCAGCATGGTATAGAGTTGATCGTTCCTTGTCGAGTGCAATGCGTTAGTGGGGACTTAGCCTAGTTTTTAGGGATAAGGAGGCTTCAGGCAGGTAATTACGCCCATTATCACACAGCGTGATGTAGGAGCCCTGTCTGATGACGCGCACGTCTGTCTCTCCTCAGACACTTCACAGATTCATTTAAAACCCTACACCGTCTGATAGATATCACTTTCGGCGGATGGTCCTTTATAAAAATGTTTTTCTTCAACAGCGCTCAAGTCACTATTCTAACCTCGTCATCCGGGCCATGATTCACCGGCATTACCGCCACCTAGCCACACAGCACCTTAACTCTGGGTTTTAACACCAACCCCCACAAAATGATGGAGATTGTCTCAATCCACGGGTAAATGAGGGGCCGTCAACAACCTCGGTTGATCGGGTAGCCATAGCAACAGATGTCCGAATCAGATCCAAAGGCAAGGAAAGGAAAGTGGGGATGGGATAACCTTCTGTCATACCGTGTGCAATATTTCAGAATCCCATTCCGGGGCATTAAAGGGAAGTTCACAAGGCCACTGCTCATAATGGATTGGGATAAGACCTGAGATTAGAGAATTTGATAGGGTCCAAGTGGAGAGGGAGTGCTTGAGCTTGCCTTATGGTAATAAAGGCTTTCCAGCGGATGCCTTGTGCCAGACTGCGAAGCCACCTAAGGGAGTTATACCCCGTTCCAAGGTATAACTGTTCTGTTTACTAATGAGGCCTTTCCCCAGGACTAACCAAACCCCACTATTCTCTGAATCACACCTGTATTGTGTACAAAATAAACAAATCTGTCATCATGAGACTTATATACATCTCTTCCCCCCACACACACACATGAATATGTTCAGCACCTGACAGATACACAACACAAAGGGCTATATACTAAACTGAAATATGTGTTTGTAACTGTACAGCAATCATCTATTGAAATTAGGCTTGTGGAATTCAATGTACACATGCAGATCTCAAGTCAGGATTCATCTGAAACAGGCCACACTGTGACTGAGACGTACCGTCAGCAGGGTCTTTCTCCGCGTCAAACTCCAGGTCGTAGCGCAGGATGTAAAAGTTATTCCACACGTACAGCTGGTTATCTCTGGGGTTGTAATCCACAGCAGCGATGTACTGGTACTGGTTGGGGAAGAGGATGTCTGTGTACTCTCCCTGGCTCAGCTTGGTGTTGTAGATGTAGTCGATGTGGCTCTTGGGCGCCTCGCTCTCGTTCTCCTCGTAGGTGGACCGCACCACGTGCAGCACACCGCACACCATGAAGGCATTGGAGGCGGATCTCTTGTCGTACGCCGTCTCCCAGGTGGCCTCGAAACGGAGCGTGTATGGGTTGAGCTGTGAGACCACGATGCGCCCGTTGTTCTGCTCCGTGGCGTAGATTACCCACAACCCCCGCTCATCGACAGCGAGGTCTATGTCCGTCTTGCCGCCCCAGCGGTATGGCGAAGTGTCGTGATAGTTGGCGTTGGCCACGATGGCTTCACCGCTCTTGATGCGCGTGCGGAGGTCAAATTTCACGATGTTGCGCGTGCGCTCCTTGTTGAAGAAGATGGCTCCGTCGTAGGCCACGAAGCCGGTGCCGTCGACTCGATGTGGGAGTTTATAGGTGGTAGTCTGGCGGCCATTTTTTAAGTCCTCCAGGGAGTTGTACTCAATCAGAGTGTCGGTGCGGTACGGTGTCCAAGGCATGAAGAAGACCTTGTCTCTGGCCTGCAGGGGGTCTTTACACCACGACCCCGCCTGTTGCTCTGCCTCAAACACAAACGTGGGCTCCCCCACCTCCATCAGGGTCCCGGGACAAATGAAAACTTGTGAGGGAGAGGGAGACAGAAAGATGGGTTTAAGTAAAGAAAACAAGCATCAGTATCAACACAAACATTTCTTCAAGGTGTTGCAGTGAGTATAGTTTTCGCTGCTGTCTGAGTAGAGTGTGGGACAAAGACGTGTGGCACTGTCATTGAACTAGTGCCGTTGCTTGTGAATAGAGGGAAAAAATAAAAGTGCAGGAGTGGATAAAGGACTTGCTTCTTTATGGAGTCGTTGACTGTGTGGGACAAAAAAAAACAAGTTAAACAAAAGGAGGAAAAAAACCTGTAAATGCAAAACATGTAAGGGATGGGAGAGGTAGGTCTGAAGTGTGTACTGGAACTGGTTTTACTTCCAACTTGTGACGCTGGCGGTGTAAATGGTCGAACTGCACATGCTTACTGAAAAAGCACACAGAAGACAAAATGGTAAAGACCAAATGACATATTCTGGATGGAGGTGGCAGCAAAGCTGGGATAAAATGACGAGGGTGGAGCTTTTGGGAAAAGACAGGACGACAACAGTAGAGGCTGGAACTCTACGTCATAACAGACAACAACAACAAAAAGAAACCTTTGATGGGTGAGAGGGAGGCCATGGCAAGTGTCCCATTGGAATCCTATGGATTGGTTTTGGATGAGAAAGGCAGGTGACCATCACGTGCTATGGGGTGCGATCGAAGGGTATTGCCAAGCAGAACAAGACTAAGCCAGAAGAAAATTCAAAACTTTATTTCAAAAAATAAAATAATAATGACTCTCATACTTAAGTAGGTAAGCGGGGGGTATCATTCCTAATGTAATCCACCTCATGAGTCAGCGATGATCGCTCTGATAAGATGTCATGTACTCATGTCTGGACCATAAATATCTTTCAATCCTCTAGACTGCTTTAAAAAAAAAATTGCCTTTGAAATTCGAATTGTCTCCCAGAGTAGCAATCAACACCCTATCGGGGTTTGGGGCGGGTGTTTTGACTAGAGAGGCAATCAGAAGAGAGGAGACAAGAGGGAGGGGTTGTATTGAACACCACATAACAGGGGGCTGAGGGGGGGTGTAAGACTGGACCACTCATTTACCTTTTTGTTCCACTTCTATTTTAGGCATTGGAAAAGAAAGAAAGCAAAAAAGAAAGAGTGCAAGAGGGAGAGAAAGGTTATCGTGAGTCAACTACCAGGTACACGAGTAGAGAAGGTTAGAGGATATGATCCATAGAGGACCAAGAGATGCCTGTTTTGGGGGAACAAGAAAAAGACTGGGGGAAATAAATAGGACATTATCAGGCCCTATAATATGAAAGCAGTCAGGTTAGGGCTGGAGTCAAACACTGTTTAACAGATCACGATTCCATGCTTTTCTTGCCATCAAAATAATATGTTTTCACCTGGTCACTGACCGCATCGGTAATAATCAGGCCACAGTACTTTCAAATGAGTTGTTTGACATAAAGAAACATTGTAGCGTTTCTGAAATCGCTATTCAGTTTAAAATCAGATTAAATTCTTAGAGAAACAGCAATGTAGTTATTTTTGGCAGTATTGAATGGAGCAGTATTTACACAAAAACTTCATGGACACAAATCTAAACTAAATTCCAGAGTCTGCTTCGGCCAACCACAGAACATAACTTGTTGCTAATGTTACAGGCGAAATTTCCCTAATGAGCCAAAAAATACAATTGCAAGTGAACAATATTGAGTTCCTTCATTAAAGCAGTGCAGCAGCAAACGGAAGAGAGAAAGATCCTAGTGAGACAACTGAGGAACAAGAATGACTGAAACGTAGAAGGAGAGAAAGCATAGAGGTTCATTTGGAAAAGACACAAGAGAGGACGGAACATTTGATGAGAAACGAAGAGGTAAAGCAAAAATATTATTTCAGAAAATAAATCTCCACTGAATGACAAAACAAAAAAAAGGTTGCATGTTACAAGAGTCTGATTTTTAAAGGAAAAATAAATCAAGTAAATATTACATATGTTTTGGTATCAACTGTATATTGTTTAATAATAGACTACAAACAAACATTACACACAAGATAACACATATCCCCCCCCCCATCCAACAGGGTCCCACTAAATAAGTAATGGTTGTAATAAACCTAACAATATGTTGAAGAAACAAAGGGTGAATACTTACTGTATGGGACACACTCATACTGAACCTCTAGATACTTGTAGGTACCAGGGCAGGGGTCAGGGAACACATCGGAGCCAGTCACAACCACACACTGGGTACGGTTATTGCACCTGGGAAAAGATGGATCACAAACAATTCAGCAATGACACAAACTACTATAACATCCCAGGAGTGGTATTAGAATGAGAGAGCCACATGAATAATACATAGCCACTTCCCTCTTCCCTCCACACACTTATTCAAATCAGGTTTGCAGCATTGCTGTGGTGAAGGATGTAAAGAAAAAATCCTATTCATCAGAGTAGGGCCTTGATTCAATATGCTGTACTGTCGACGCCAACGTAACAAGTTGAGGGAGGAAGAGAAGAATCATTTGGGGGGAATAAATAAAAGAGAGAAACAGTAAATAGATATAAAGAGAGAGAGACACACACACACATACACAGACATAAAAAAAAAAAGAGTGGAAGAACTGCGTGAAGAGCTGAAGATCGGTCTGGAGTATATTATGGGATGTTGATGAGAATGTCACCTTATCAGAGCCATGTACCCACCGAGACCACTCACCCACACAGAGAACAATTTAAATTGTACACAACAGGCAGGGTAATTGGCTGTTTCAAGCGGGTCCACCGAAACACAGAATGCTCACCATTATTTGCTATGGGAGGCTCCCGAGCCTTTGCTATTGGAGTTAGGTATTTGCCTCATAACTTGAGTTGACCTTGGCTATGAAGTAGAATGTGCTACCCTTAAATTAAAACGGTTTCAATTGTGTGTGTTTGTGTTTTGCGAGTGCAACAGAGTGAGAGATGGAGGGGGAAGGGGAGGGAAATAGAATAACTGATTTTGTATAAATATAGGATGAAATTGTCCCCACTTCAATCAAGCTCTCTTGAGACTGAAGGATTGAGACGGCAGCAACAACAGCAGAAGCAAACAGTTATCCATGACAAGTTTTTTTTTAAAAATACATTAAAAAAAGCCAAACAAAATAGCGACTTAACAATTTGCAGGCCGGTTTAGTGATAAATATTTGAGAAGGTCAAATGCAAAGTCGTGCAAGTTGGACAGATCTCTCACAGAATCACCGCCGAAGCAAAGAGCCTAGCTGTCCCTCAAAAGCCGAAAAGGACAGCGTTTAGTGTGACAGCCAAGAACAAATTAGGTTGTTATCAGACCTGCTACAAAACTTTGCCGTGACCCCGTGACCTTGTAGAAAATCCATGTGTAATACAAGTACGTACAGATAAGACACACATGCCTAAAATGCAGTGTTCATTAACCAGTCACTTGCTGCCTATTACAACCTGCATATAAGTATGCGACTTGCATTGAGATATTGGACAATTAGTTGCAACTATTGTACAGTCGGTAGACTAATCATATTCTTTCTCCTATTTCGTCCCATTGTTTGTCCCCATCATCAAATGTACAATTGCAGCCGGCAGATCATCGTCATCATCACCACTATTACAATGACTTTACAGGAGGTTGTCTCGGAGGCAGACAGACAGCGATGTCTGTTATGTGAGCTACACTTATCCACTTCCCTTCGTCAGAAAATAATAATGAAGAAAATGTCATTATCCCCTGCCCAGGGCTATTACCCTGTCCTACTCTGAGGGAAGAGATTAGTGCTGCATGGGAAAGGGTGAGAAAAAAACTCTCCAGAACTTCCCCTTCATTCCAAATCCCTGCAATTAATCTGTTAGCTAGCTACAGTCTTGTGATTTTTTTTTACTCCAATGACACCAGAAATGACTCATTACCTCCATAATATGTTAACACTGATTTCTGTCCACTGAAACAGTGATAATTTCACCTATCATCATTTTGTGTTAATCATATTTGTATGTTTTCCTGCTTATGACCAATGGGTTGATGGCGTCTTTGAAATGATTTAAATACTTAGTAATCCCGCGTGGCTCAGTTATCCTATTTGGCTCAGTAGAGCACGGCGCTTGCAACGCCATGGTTGTGGGTTTGATTCTCACGGGGTCGCTCTGGATAAGATTGTCTGCTAAACGACAAGCAAATATTTAACATATAAAACCCACGGTGACATCCATGGTAACAGACAAATCCTCCACCAGCCTATTTCTCATTTCATGCAGTGTATTTATCTCCATTGTTTAAACCGGCATCCATTATAACCAGGCTTCAGACTAGCGCATCATCGGGCTGGCTGTTCTGTGGCGTAGACCTGCTGCCTGAACCACCCAGGGTTATTGTATCAATACTCATTATTGTCATGTCTCATTTCCTCTGATCTACTACATTAGAATAACGCACACAAGCTACAGTAGGTTTAGTGGTGTAGAGCATGATCGGGCTCTGGGCTCTTTACCACCTCCACTGACTCTCCTAAAAGCCTTTGTTAACAGATTAGTTTGAAGTGGAGTTCAGTGGGTTCTAGCCCAGGCAACAATGCAGACATGGGATAAAATACTATTTGATATAATTCCAAACACTTTATCTGGGCTCGATTGAACTTGTCTGATGCAGTAGAACCAATAGAATTGTTGCAAAACCACCCATCTGGACCTCAAAGCAGGCCAGAGAAAATGCTCACAGCATTTGAAAGATACCACATAGTGTTTGAACCCAGGACGGCTAAACCAGCACGTGAGCACTAACAGGCAAATCAAGGGACACGGTGAGCATTCTCTGTCTTTGTCTCTGTCTGGTCTGTGTGCAACTGCTGAGACAAACACCGCAGTAAATGTAGCGTGACAAGCTAAATATGGGACGTCTTTATTATCTATTCAAGAGCTCATGGAAATTTTTGTGGATGCCGGATGGATAAGGCAGAAGGCAGCACCTATTTCCTAAGGTGGATGACTACATACACTCAGTAGCACACAGGTCAGGGCAGGGTAGCGGCGTGTTTCGGTAGGTGAGCCGGGGTTCTTGCTGACTTATGAAACGTTAATCTGGGGTCCTTTAAATACACACTTCCGGGCCGGGGCCGGCATAGCAGTCCATTTAAAGTGGTGCGTGCAGCCTAGTGGCAGTATTGCAGCTAAATGTCCTGGGAGAGTGTTACTAATATGAATGGTATTATGAGGGGGGTAGAGGCATTGCACAGGGCTGGGTGCTGGGCTGTGTCAATGCAGTTACGAGTGTTGGAACAAAAAACTAATGTTGGAAACAGAGGGATTAAGGAGGAGGTTCATGTGACTCTTTTGAGACGGACAGACTGGCTGGCTGGCTGGTTGAGCAGCTGCAGTGGTACTGGTGCAGGGATGCATAGAGCATATGTTCTAGGGTTGCTACTAATGACCCCCTGTCCAGTTTTTACGGTCTAGAGTTCCACAACAATACCCACAAAAACATCTGATTATTAAAAAGTCAAGGAAGTGTGGGTAAATTGTCTGTTTTTGGTCAGTTGAAAAGGTAACACAAATGCTAGTCTAGTAATATTAAGGTTACCACCCAAACCAAACCACTTTGTTTTGATAGAAAACTAGTGGATCCAGAATCACTAGACTGGACTCTAGAATCACATACCACACATCCCTAACTAACTCCAGGTTATATTGTGTAACGAGACCTTTCTGCTCTATTACCTTTGAGATACAATCTTGTAGGCCTTGGGTGAGGTAGCAGTTGACTCTTACCTTTGTGATATGATCTTGTAGGCGTCGGGGAGGTAACAGTTGACGTTCTCCATCTGGAACGGGTCGGCGTCGCAGATCTTGTCGTCGGTACGGCCGTAGTTCGCCGTCTCGATCATGATGACATCAGCACCGGGGCAGCGGAGATCGATGGCGTATCCTTCGCAGGAGAGCTCTCTCCTGACCAGGCCAAACGGCAGGGCAGCACGACCGAACCCTGGGCGGAAGGGAGGGATAGAGAGATGAGAGAGAGAGGGGGAGGGAGAGAAAGTAAAAAGAGATATTAGGTAAAGTGCTGTACAAAACTGCTATAATATACTGCATTCGTAGGAATGGGAGCCAAGAGGAGCCAAAAGTACCCAATAAGATGGAGTCATTTGATATCTTAGGAGGTAGTACAGACTGCAGAGCATCAAAAGACAATCCATTTAATTAGTAACTGCAGACGACTCGCCCAATGTTTACAACGGTTTAAAACAGAAGAATCATAACATACAGTACAACAAGGATGAGGAGAAAGACAGTTAAATTGAATTACCAATTTCTCTAAGGTCTCTTTGTTTCTGGCAAAGACATTTGTATAGTCATTGTATAAAAGTCCATGTAACAACCCAAGAAACAAATTCAAATACACCTAAACACAATACTATAGAACTCAAAATCCCAAACTCTCAATTCGTCCTTCAGGACCATGGTTCGATTAAGTTTGAATAGTTCGTTTTGACAAAGGGGTACAAGCTCCCTCGTTTGTTTTTTGTTTCACTCGTTTAGCTTTTCTACCAGTAGAGCAAGAGGCAGAAAAGAGCCGGAATCTCCCAGCAGCAGCATGGAATGTAATTTAATCAATTTTACAGTGTCGATGATAGAAGACACCGAAGAGGAAAAATCCACAGAAGAGGAAAAATCTATATGCGGAGCTCAGCAGATGTGAACACCAGCCAAATATCTGTGCTTTGGGGAAAATTAACTATTTTGATCAGTTTTTGTTCCTCCCATCAACAAAGTATATTGAAAAGGTTGTTTTTTTACTCTCTTTTTCCCCAGAAAAGCAATAAAACGTCAAGCCATAAATACCATGGAAATGCATATAAAGAGATATTAAAAGAAAGCAGAGGAGAGAGAAAGAAAGAAATAGATCAATTAAAGAAAGAAAATAGGAAGGAAAAACGAACAGGTGTGCAATTTATTTCGAGACCAATCCCTAAGAAAACACCTCAAGTTCCAGAAATGCAAATGGTGTTCCGTTAAAGGACTAAGTGCAAGGCAGTAGCACTGCATGAGCTGTCAATAATCACTGTTGTCCGCAGCAACAGTCTGCCTCTCTGAGGGGCCAGCTCAGCTGCCATTTGTGTTTTCTGCCACTGCACTACTCTGCTAATTAGTCGCTCTTTTCAGCCTGTTACCTTCTCAGCGCTCCCATTGGCTCCTCTGCATTGTCAAGTAATAACACTAACCACCCCGGGTTTGCTTTGCACCCGCCTGCTAATTGCAACCATACACAACTTGACAGCCAGGGCATGACGCAATTGGCAATTGTTTGAACGAATGGCTCAAAGTTGAAGTGATTTCGGCTCGAAACTCCTACTACCCTGAGACCTCGACCTCGACCTCGATGGTATTCTGTGTAGGTTCCACAAATGTCGCAGACAAACACTGGCGAGTGTCGACAAAGGTTTGGATACCAACGTGGATATAAAGCACCTGTAAGCCAAGAGATGAGAGTTTTTCTGAGACTCGACTGGAAGCATGAGGCACCAAACAAGCTCTCAATAGGAAATGCTTTTTTATGCATGAACCATTTAACAACAGAATGCTATGAGACCACTTCAGATTACAATATATGTGCATTCATGAATATACTAATGATAAACATGTATGCTAATTGGTCTGTGAATTCTGCTTCGTAGAGATGTATGTGCCGTAGTCCAACGAACTGCTATAACTACTGTAACTTCCCCGTGCGGCTTCAACTTCACCACAACAACTAATGAACGGGTTTCATGGCCATTCCTCATGGTGGGAGTGACAGCTTTATCACACAGGCAGAGGCTACAGAAAGCAGACAGAGAGAATCATTTTCATGGGGTTGTAAAGTTTCTCAATGTAAAAACTCTCCTTTAGAATGGACTGTAGCTCACAGTAACTTCCCCTCCCTCCTTCCCCTTCTGTCCAACAGTTAGCTATGGGCCATCTATCAGGGAACTACAGTTTACTGTATGGTCTGATCAAACACAGCTGCAGTCAATTGAGGCCTAGCAATTGATTAAGCCTGGGGCTCACCTGCCTCCTCTTCCCCAGTACAGTATAGATCCATCTGGCCATAGGGCAACAGTATATCAATTAAGGGGGAGTATCTTGACTGTTATGGGCGCACACAAGGACAAATTGCCTGGTCTCTCCACTCCCTTCAGATAGCATGGATCTCATTAAAGACTCACTTACCTCTCGGTAATTGGATACGTATCATGAAAAATCCCTTTAAAAAAAGTTGTAATGTTTTGAGAAAATCTTGTTTTGTTTCCTTACAATAGAATGAATTTCCTAAATAATAGAATGAAGTAAAAAGCCATTTCGTTCTGTTTGAAGACTGCACATCATGTTCTTTCAATAACCAGCAGTTCAAAGCATTCGTACCTCTTTGGCTGCATTTACACAGGTAGCTTCATTCTTTTCACATCAGATATTTTTCAGAGCTGATCTGATTTGTCAAAAGACCAATTAGTGTAAAGAATTGGTCTGCCTGTGTCAATGACGTGAACAGATGTGAACAGAATGGAAAACACGGGTACTTTATTTATCATTTTTATTTAACCTTTATTTAACTAGACAAGTCGGTTAAGACCAAATGTTTTATTTACAACGACAGCCTACACTGATCAAACCCGGACGACGCTGGGCCAATTGTGCTCTGCCCAATCACGGCCGGTTGTGATACAGCCTGGATTTGAACCAGGGTGTCTGTCTGTAGTGATGCCTTTAGCACTGAGATGCAGTGCCTTAGACCACTGTGCCACTCGGGCATGACACATTTACAATGTACCCACTTAGATTTGTTTTGGAACATCACTGTGAATGTTGGAGACTTTTATTAAAAGTTAAATGGGGCAGAGAGGTTTTACGCGGGGGGAGAAACATTTTTGTGTGCGCATGAGTGTCAATGTCTTGAGGAAGTGTGAAAAGCTTTTCATCTCATGGCTCTGTGTAACTTTGTTTGACTTCTCTGTTCCAACTTTGCAGTGGTAGGAAAAGAAACTGCCACAGGACACAAGCATGTCGGGCAGCCAGCTGCAGTTCAGAACAGTTCAGAAAACAGGAGGGAAAATCCATAGCACATCGTGTGTGTGTTTTTGTGTGTGAAAAAAAATAATAAAAAGAACGGAGCAAGACTACCTCTCTCTTCATCGCTCCTTCAGACTAACATTAAATCATCCTACATAAGGCTGGGACAATAACCGTATAATCGCGTAACCGATAATGAATTGCCCAAAGCATAGTTCTGAGATATTGAGCAATAAAGTTTTCACATTCCAGATCTCAGAACTGTTTTCTAGTGAATTCTTCTTTTGATCACCCATTCTGGTCCTCACCCTAAATGTACCTGAAGTGCAGAGCATCGAAATCCTAAGACATTTGAAAATCTTTTTTTTTTTTTAATGGGGTGCAAACACAGCTAGAACCTTGTGGCTCTGAAATGTCAATCTGGCTTCAGCCATAAGATTCTATCTGGCACAGTATGTTACATTTATGTCAATAGAAAAGTACCAAAAAAAATGTAATGATTAAATCAAGAGAATACCCTTCTTTCTAGTCACATATATGAATTCAAATATATGAATTCATGTCCATCACACATTTGTTAAAGCGAAGATGTCAAACACACTATATCCTATGGAGAACTAGCATCATTGCTAAAGCTTAGCTCTGGATGACTAAACTTGATATATTTTTCTGGTGTCTGACACCCAAAGTATGTAAACTACTTGCTAGTCATCAATAAAACATTTGTAATTTTAGTAAAATAAACCTTCCATGGAGGTTTTCATATCGCTATAGAACTAGTGAAAAACAGCAATGCCTCTCTAAGGACCTTAAACATGCTCTAAGGCACCTGTATTTATTTATTTTTGCCTGTAAAGAGCTTACGTTACGGCCATTCTTCAGAAAAATTGTGGGGGAAAAATCTAAGTAATTGAAAAAGAGGACCAGAACCTATGATATGAATAATCAAGTACTTGGGAGTCCCAAGGTTCTATCTGCAAAATATATGGTTTTGAGATAATCATTTTTTTTTTTTAAGTCCCAGATCTCAGAACTGTTTTTGTGATGTCTTCCTCTTTCATGACTCAGTAAGTATATCACCCTCCATCCAATTATTTTTGATTGACTATCCATCATTGTGTGATTGGACTGCAGATAGAACCATATAGCAGCAAGTTAAAAGGTGTTTGTGCAGATAGAACATTCAGATCATTTACAAAAAAATTCAATTATAAACTATATTATTTATTTTTATCTGACATATCTCACATGTAAAGGACCACCTAAAGAGCAACTGTGTTAATGACACAATTTTGACCAAAATGTCAGATATAACCTTCTAGTCCCAAGGTCAAGAATTATTAACAATAATGTGAACAACAACAAAAAAGTATCATAATTGCCTTAATACATTTATTTTAAGAGGGGGGAGGGATTCAACTTTATTTTCAAGTAGATAGTTTACCCAATAGCAATTATTCATTTTTACATGAAAAGGGTCAAATTGCAATCATTTTACGAGCATAGTCGGAAGAAGCTTCTTTTCCAAAAGTTACAAGCAGCCAAACCTATACATATTTTAGATGGGGGTGTCACCAACGCTGTGTTGTATTAATTAGGTAAGTCGTAGATATTTTTCAAAGATGCATTATGATACATTACAAGCTCAAAACAAACAAAAATACAATTATGACTCGTTACCCATAATTCCATATACGCCACAGTCTTAATCCTACGGCTGCAACCAGCAGGCCAGTATATAATATACTAAATGGAATGCGCAATTGAATTGCCATGGAAACCGCTGTATACATTTTCTCTGTGCCATAATTGGCTATGATCCCCTATTCCTGGCCCTGTTGACACGGCGACGCCTTATCAGGCATTCTGGTCAGTGACTGACTGACTGGGGGAAAGAAAATAGGCTTTTCAGATTCCTCCCCCTGGCCAGCCAACGGTAAGCCTGCTATTTGAGCTCAAGTGAGCACAGAGTAGGCAGACGGGGGGCCAATACGGACTCACAATGTGTTGTATTATGGAAGTGTGGAGTCTCTTCTCCTTTTTTCGGGTACGCAGCCTATAATTCACTGGCAACAATCCTTTCCATAATACATATTTTGTTTTCTATCAACACCCTTGAAATTGAAAGTGGCACCACAGCGCAGATGGGTGCATCTGAAAAATACAGGCCCAGCCAGTGGCGCGCTGCCATCGTCTGATGCTTTTAAACCCCTGAGAAAAAAAAGAGAGAAAAAAAATAAAAAGACAATTGAGGTTTGATATAAAGCTATTGGCTTTGGCCAGAGCACCAGACCATGACACACAGTCACAGTTATGTTTAGCCCCTCATCCTAACCCCTCATTTTCCCAGGATTGTTTTGTCCTTTAAGAGGCCTATCCTATACAACCTTTAACCCCCAAAACTCCCCTCCTCTGCTCTCCACGAGGACTTCAGACTCAGACTGAGGAGCCGCAAGAGTACCGGAATGTTTGATCAGTCTGGCAAAAAGTGGGCCAGTTTTGGAGGGGGTACAGACAGAGTGGCGAGGGCCGCAAGAGCCTTCACAGACAGACAGACAGAGCACAGCTAGGCGTTGGTTGACGCTTGTCATCCTCCATTAAGGCCTCTTTGATTGGTCTTTGTGGTCGTGGAAACGTCAAACAGCTGCATGCAAATGGTCCTGTTCCCCCAGGCTGGCCCCCATTGTTCTGGGCCTAGGCTTGACAGGGACGCTTTCTCCACAGGATAAAGCAGGGTGTAGCCCTTTAGAAGAATAAGAGTGGCCCCACCGCTGACACAGCGTGAGTCCTTCAAAATTGTTTGCCTTTTTTGGTCGTTTTATTCTTCAATATTACTGGTAGCCTATGTCTCGGGAAGAAAGAGGGAATCTTCCAAAGTCAAGCATTCCTCCCAACTGCGCTGGATGCCTCCATAATCTAATATCCGGAGCGAGAGTATAGGGCAAGCGAGCATACAGTATGTTTTCCAAAGATGAAGTCACGATTTTCCAAAGGGAATTAAGAAAAAGGAAAAAAAAATCAAAAGCATATTTGAATACTTAACAAGTGTGAACAAAGCGGCTACATGTTTTTTTTTTAAACAAATTCTGCTCTCTTTGTACTCCTCTGCAGTATTTCTAATCTGTTCAATGGAAGTTGTTGATTGCAGGCCAAGGAAGGATTTAAAAAACAGTAGGCTGAATTCATTTGGAAATAAAGTACTTGTATGAAGAAAATCATGGTGGCTTCTAAAGGGCACTTGCAATTAACCCCTTCTTTATTAAACAATACTAGTCTCAAATTGTAAACACAACATTCTTAAGCTGACAGAAAATTATTATATTTTGTATAAATATTTCATACAAGTCTCTTTTCATATCCCTCAGTAGCATACAATAAATAGCATAGCTGCTGGTGTCTGGTAGCATACAATAAATAGCATAGCTGCTGGTGTCTGGTAGCATACAATAAATAACATAGCTGCTAGTGTCTGGTAGTATACAATAAATAGCATAGCTGCTAGTGTCTGGTAGCATACAATAAATAACATAGCTGCTAGTGTCTGGTAGCATACAATAAATAGCATAGCTGCTAGTGTCTGGTAGCATACAATAAATAGCATAGCTGCTAGTGTCTGGTAGCATACAATAAATAACATAGCTGCTAGTGTCTGGTAGCATACAATAAATAGCATAGCTGCTAGTGTCTGGTAGCATACAATAAATAGCATAGCTGCTAGTGTCTGGTAGCATACAATAAATAACATAGCTGCTAGTGTCTGGTAGCATACAATAAATAGCATAGCTGCTATAGCTGCTACAATAAATAACATAGTGTGTCTGGTAGCATACAATAAATAGCATAGCTGCTGGTGTCTGGTAGCATACAATAAATAGCATAGCTGCTAGTGTCTGGTAGCATACAATAAATAGCATAGCTGCTAGTGTCTGGTAGCATACAATAAATAACATAGTTGCTAGTGTCTGGTAGCATACAATAAATAGCATAGCTGCTGGTGTCTGCCATTTGCTATCTGTGATACAATCTCACAAATGCTATCCAAAAGGAAGACACACATTAAAACACATGGGAGTGAGTTGAGAGATGAGGAAGGAGATTTGGGGAGTTGCAAAATAACATCTGCACAGGAGATACTCTGTACAGGCATGACCCCGCTACAACAGGCCCATATTTCATTACAACCACGAAAACTGCAATAATACAATCGACAAGGACATATGGCACCATCTCCCATGACACTCACCCCCTCTCTCTCTTTCCGTCTCTGTTCTAGCTTGCTGGGAATCGTTTCTAAAGACAATGTCAGACAAGACCGCAAAGCAGACCCCAAAGGCTAAACGCTACTTTCCCAGACAAATAACTGCTATCAAACACCTCCAGGTTCCGATATACCGTAAGCATTCTAAAATAGAACCGGATAAGTCACTTAGTCCATTTGTGGTGAAAGCCATGCTCTCAGGAATTTCTCTCTTTAATATGGCTGAAATACAATGGTGGTGCTTCAGGTTCCAAAAATCACTCTTGGTATTCATGACCGTGGCCATTCATCTCCTAGACTGTGTTTTCTATATTTTTTCCCTCTGGAAACAGTGGGTGGGCATTGCAGGTGAGCAGGAGAGCATTACACGCGCGGCATGTTGATGCGTGTCTCATTCTGGAGAACTAAAGGGGAAGGATTTGTCATATCACTGGGGCTAAAGCATGATAGAGTCAGGCCCCCCCCGGTGGCATCTCTGAAGCTCTTGGAAATATTAGAGATATTGGAGATATTGTGTGGGCGTGTGTACATGTGTGTGGCTGAGAGACCCTGTCACGGAAGACGCTCAGGTGGCATTCCTCATCCCCATTTCCCCTCAACCCTATTTTCTCTCTCCTGTTCACAAGCCCAGGTGCTCCAGGCATGCTAACTTGCAAGCCTCCTTTAAATCCCAACCTAAACCTCAAATCCACTTCAAAAGTGACGCACGAGTGAGTGATGCTCCCATTGTCCTTATTTTTACACCAAGCGCCCTTTAGTGCTTAACCTGATCTTGTTGTTGTCTTCAAAGTCAGCAATGGCAAAACATGACAGTTCCAGACAATTTACAAATTCAATGTAGCGTCTAGGCGAAAGACTGTTTTGGTTCTTCAAAGACAGCAGCAGGCTCAACTCAAGCTAAAGACATCCTTCGATGACATCTGATTTTCCAAGCTCTGAGGGAAAGCGAAAGAGTATAACCATAGAACTAGAATTACAAGAATGGGAATTCCCAATCAAGCCAATGGGTCTGTGATGGGTGAAATTCTATTTCTATGTTTATAACTAACAATCTAACATGCCCTGTTTAAACTGAGGTCATCTTCTCTGTCAATGGGACTGCCCTGACCTCTGACCTTTAAGACACATCAAAAGGAAGCCATTTAAGAATGGGGAGCAACATCATTACACAGCTAACGCATTTAATCCTCTGAGGCCAACGCAGGGTCACCCATTAATTAAGCTCCTCATGACAGGGACGACACCATGTTAAAAACATGTCTTAGAAAAATGTCTCCTTTCGTAAATCTTTATCCAAACCAAACGCCTGTTGGATTATTAGAGTTTGGCAAATCAAACGTTTTTTTTGTTTGTTTGTTAAGGAACTAGAAATGGGCAATTCCACAGTGACAGAATTACGCTGAGGCTCCCATTTTTTCCATTTTAAACAGTGTGCCGAACAAAAACCATTGATTTCAAAGTTTAACAAACCATACAACTCTATGAACAGTGACAACGTTGAAACATTTACACAGTAAATAAATAAAACCTGTAGATGCAATGATGCACATTTTAGTAACATAATTACGATAAAATCTCCCTCCGTTTTATTCAGTTACCAAACTTTCTACCTGTAAACGTGTTTTTGTCAAATGTTCAGTGGAAATTGTTCAAAGTAATCCTTGTGCATAGAGTTATGGCTTGTCAAACTTTGAAATCAATGGTTTTTGTTTGGTATACATTTTAAAGTGTGGTCTCAGCATCCAAAGAGTCTCAGCGTCCAAAGAGTCTCAGCGTCCAAAGAGTCTCAGCGTCCAAAGAGTCCAAAGAGTCTCAGCGCCCAAAGAGTCTCAGCGCCCAAAGAGTCTCAGCGCCCAAAGAGTCTCAGCGCCCAAAGAGTCTCAGCGCCCAAAGAGTCTCAGCGCCCAAAGAGTCTCAGCCCAAAGAGTCTCAGCGCCCAAAGAGTCTCAGCGTCCAAAGAGTCTCAGCGTCCAAAGACACAAATATGTGTCACAGGCGTTAATAAACCTTAAAATCGCAAAAGGCTTTGGTTGAGAGTTTATGAAAAACCTATTCAGTATACACAAGGGAGAGAATCAATAATTAGTTCACTGCTGCAAGCTGGCCTAGCATATTATTGCATGTGTTTTCCACAGAGTTGATGAAACACACAGAAAGAGGAGAATATAGAAGGAAAATCTCCCCTGTGTGTAGCAAGGGCGCAGTTTCTTTATCTCCCCTGAATGATTGTGCTGCATCCTTAAACGTCCTCAAAGCCAAAGCCCCGTTCCTAACCCCTCACATTTAAACCCCAGCTGGGCTTTCTGCTTCAAGTCCTGGAACCAGTCAGGTGCTTCCCTAAGGGGGGTCCCCTCCTCATCACATGGCCCTGCATGCGTGTGTGCGTACATGTGTGTGTTTGTGTGTTCTGAGCCGGCCCAGGAGGCTCCCTCAGTACGGCACATTGACAGAGTATGTCAGGAGGAACTGTGACTGGAACAGGGATTAAATCGGTTCTTAATAATGAGGCTGGAACAGTAGGGCTGACTGGGGACAAACCAGAACCGGAGGACTACGAGTAGACAAGTGGTAAAAAGTGTTGGGCCAGTAACCGAAAGATCTCTGGTACGAATCCCAGAGCCAACTAGGTGAATCATCTGCCAATGTGCCCTTGAGCAAGGTACTCAACCCACTTCTGTGCGTCACTCGCTGAATAAGGAAAGGACACAGATGATAGGGGAACACTCTCATGCACACCGCAAGAACACGCTCACACATATACGCCACATGCACATACATGCAAAAACACAGCCGTGAAAGCCGTACACTATATATTAATGATAACAAATAATGTGTTAGAATATTATAACAGTGAAGGTCCAATTCGAGTCCTGACATACAATACAATCATGTTACAATCACCTCCTGACAGAGTAGTTAAGTGATAATGCCCTCGAAGCTGGTGTTTGGAGGATATATTGGCACAGGTGTTGTTAGGCATATCCTCCAAACACCGGCTTCGAGGGCATTATCACTTCTATACAAGGGTTTACCAACATATTCAAATAATGATTTACAGTTGAAGTCAGAAGTTTACATACACTGAGGTTGGAGTCATTAAAACTTGTTTTTCAACCACTCCACAAATGTCTTGTTAAACAAACTATAGTTTTGGCAAGTTGGTTAGGACATCTACTTTGTGCATGACACAAGTAATTTGTCCAGCAATTGTTTACAGACAGATTATTTCACTTATAATTCACTGTATCACAATTCCAGTGGGTCAGAATTTTACATACACGAAGTTGACTGTGCCTTTAAACAGCCTGGAAAATTCCAGACAATTATGTCATGGCTTTAGAAGCTTCTGATTGACATAATTTGAGTCAATTGGAGGTGTACATGTGGATGTATTTCAAGGGCTACCTTCAAACTCAGTGCCTCTTTGCTTGACATCATGGGAAAATCAAAATAAATCAGCCAAGACCTCAGAAAATAAATTGTAGACGTCCACAAGTCTGGTTTATCCTTGGGAGCAATTTCCAAACGCCTGAAGGTAAAACGTTCATCTGTACAAACAATAGTACGCAAGTATAAACACCATGGGACCATGCAGCCATCATACCGCTCAGGAAGGAGACGCGTTCTGTCTCCTAGAGATGAACGCACTTTGGTGCGAAAAGTGCAAATCAATCCCAGAACAACAGCAAAGGACCTTGTGAAGATGCTGGAGGAAACAGGTACAAAATAATCTATTTCCACAGTAAAACGAGTCCAATATCGACTTTACCTGGTAGGCCGCTCAGCAAGGAAGAAGCCGCTGCTCTAAAACCGCCATTAAAAAAACAGACTATGGTTTACACATGGGGACAAAGATCGTACTTTTTGGAGAAATGTCCTCTGGTCTGATGAAACAAAAATAGAACTGTTTGACCATAATTACCATTGTTATGTTTGGAGGAAAAAGAGGGAGGCTTGCCGTGAAGCATGGGGGTGGCAGCATCATGTTGTGGGGGTGCTTTGCTGCAGGAGGGACTAGTGCACTTCACAAAATAGATGGCATCATGAAGACGGAAAATTATGTGGATATATTGAAGCAACATCTCAAGACATCAGTCAGGAACTTAAAGCTTGGTCGCAAATGGGTTTTCCAAATGGACAATGACCCCAAGCATACTTCCAAAGTTGTGGCAAAATGGCTTAAGGACAACAAAGTCAACGTATTGGAGTGGCCATCACAAAACCTTGACCTTAATCCTATAGAAAGGATGGGCAGAACTGAAAAAGCGTGTGCAAGCAAGGAGGCCTACAAACCTGATTCAGTCACACCAGCTGTCAGGAGGAATGGGCCAAAATTCACCCAACATATTGTGGGAAGCTTGTGGAAGGCTACCCGAAAAGTTTGACCCAAGTGAAACAATTGAAAGGCAATGCTACCAAATACTAACTGATTGTATGTAAACTTCTGACCCACTGGGAATGTGATGAAAGAAATAAAAACTGAAATAAATCATTCTCTCAACTATTATTCTGACATTTCACATTCTTAAAATAAAGTGATGATCCTAACTGACAGGGACAGGGAATGTTTTACTTGGAATAAGTGTCAGGAATTGTGAAAAACGGAGTTTAAATGTATTTGGCTAAGTTGCATGTAAACTTCCGACTTCAACTGTACATATTTTCATTAAAAACGTTATTTTGATGAATTTATTCATACCATTTCGTCCTTCTACAAGATATAGTCCCGAAACAAATCTAGGGTTGCTACCCAAGCCGGCTTGTCGTTCGTTAAATTGGTTTGGTTGCCAGAGACAAGACCCAGTCGTTCATTCTTTTTGTTCTATATCTATGGACGCACCCAGTCGTTCGTTCTAAATGTTCCATTGCCATACTGGCTGGGAACGTTCTTATCCCTTGCATGCTAGCAAGCCAACTACAGCTAACTTTACAGTCACATCAAACAGTGCAGCCAGAATAACAACAGTAGCTGTATTTGTTTAAGCTGTTTTCTAGTGACATATTTGGATACATCCATAACAAGGCGCTAATGAGGCGCGATTTCGCCTGGCATAGAAAATTTGCTCTCTCGTTAGGACACTGTTGTTCAGAGGAGCTAGGCAACAACACAGCTAACACAATAACTTCAAATTGAAGCTGGAAAAACTACAAACTAGCTGCACTTCGCTTCGTTTTACCTTTTTTTTCAATTTACATTTCTTTGTATATATCCATAAAATGATGTCAGCTGATTCATGATTTCGACTGGCTGAGAAACTCTGCTTGCCTCTCTCTCTCTCTCTCGTCTCCCGAACCCCACACGTTCATTACTATGGGATAGTTGGAGATCGAATTAGAATATTGAAACATTGTTGCAAATGTCTGAGAGACAGACAGCAAGGTTTATACAATTCTCCACTGTTGAAAACTAAATGTTTGTCTAAAAGACATGTGAGATAATGTCTAGATGCTTTTTATAGTGGAGATCAAGTTTTCAAAACCTCTTAAGGCTCCTCCACTTTTTTTCAAATTTTCACCTAAAATGACATACCCAAATCTAACTGCCTGTAGCTCAGGACCTGATGCAAGGATATGCATATTATTGATATTATTTGAAAGGAAACACTTAAGTTTGTAGAAATGTGAAATGTAGGAGAATATAACACATTAGATCTGGTAAAAGATAATAAAAATAAAAAAACTGTTATAAAATAATTGTACCATCATCTTTGAAATGCAAGAGAAAGACCCTAATGTATTATTCCAGCCCAGGTGCAATTTAGCAGTGTATGTGCTAAGTTTTTAGACTGATCCATGAACCATTGCATTTATGTTCAAAATGCTGTATCAAAACTGCCCAAATGTGCCTAATTGGTTTATTAATAACTTTTCAAGTTCATAACTGTGCACTCTCTTCAAACAATAGCATGGTATTATTTCACTGTATTAGCTACTGTAAATTGTACAGTGTAGATAGATGAACAAGAATTTAAGCTTCTGTCAATATCAGATATGTCTATGTCCTGGGAAACGTTCTTGCTACTTACAACCTCATGCTAATCGCATTAGCCTACATTAGCTCAACCGTCCCGAGGGGGACCCATCAATTCTGTTGAGGATAACATCCCTGCCTGGGCTGATGAGATGCACAGTCAGATGGAACAGAGTAAATAGGTATTTTAACGTCATAGATTTAGCCAGTGGTAACTTGTGCAATAGACACCGGCTGGAATGCACTTTTAACCAATCAGAATTCCGGATTAGACCCACCCGTTGTATAATCATTTTATAGAAATCACATTCCAACATCCCATATACGGTCGTTGTAGGTGACCCTTTTAGAGCTTGGTCAATGAAGTGAGAGACAAACAGAATCCAGACACATTCCAATGCAGTAGCCCAACCCAACAGGCGGACAATCTCTGGAACATTGTCTGACTGACCACTGATTGACTAGAGTGTGATGACTGTGATGACCTTGCCCCCTCCACTCCTCCACCGGTCAATACGAGCAACAAGCAGCCTGGCCACTGATAAGAGATTGGCCAGATGGGGAGACCTTGATGACAGACAGCTTCCTGGTTCCCTGCCCCCCTCCTTCACTTCAATGAGGAGCCATTGCGGGCTGGCAGCCCTGCGCACTCAACGGAGGAATATGCTGATAACGTACCAGGCAAACAAAAACGCTCTTTGTGCCTCACTCTCTCAGTCTCTCTGTTTCTCAGACCCCCGTTTCGGGGGACTTTATTCCCTCTCTAACCACACTTATTCAATTTCCTGCACAGCAGTAGAAGGGTTCCTTATCTTGGGCTGTTTATACCTGCAAATCGCCCAGCAGCCCTTTTGTTTGCAGGTGACCCACCCCGAGGTGACATTTAATTCCTGGACAGAAAATGTGGTCATGCTCCATGGCACAGCCTCCCTAGCCTTGGGGGATTTACTATTACATGCTACAGAGTGGTATTCGTTCACACCATCTAGAGTATACAGACCTAGCAGACAGAGGTACACAAACAAGAGTGCTGCTGCTAATAAAACATAGTGGAAATAAACCAAGCCCAATGAGACACAAATACACACACACACACAGAATAGTAATCAGTATGTAGACTAACCTATCACACAAATACACCACTGACAGAAATATGCAAGCAAACACGTGCGCACACACACACTATCGTAATTTATTTTTGAATTGCTTCACTCCTTTTTATTTTTATATCTTTTTTTGTTGTTGTAGTAATTAACATCTGGGGTGTATATCATATTCAATGCTGCCAAAAAAAATAATTATAAACTCCTACAAAATCGACTGCAGTGTAAAGTCAACGTCAGCAACAAATTATTCTCTAAATAGCAATCATTTTCTTCACAGACACTACGGATGCAATATATGATAGACTACTTTCCCTTTGATAGAGCCAAGATCCCCTTTCATCCTGTAAAATCAAATTTGATTTGATTTGTCACATGTGCTGAATACAACCTTACAGTGAAATGCTTACTTACAAGCCCTTAACCAACCATGCAGACTTAAGAAAATACCTTTAAAAAGTAAGAGATAAGAATAACAAATGTTTAAAGAGCGGCAGTACATTTTTTATTTGTATTTTATTTCACCTTTATTTAACCAGGTAAACTATTTGAGAACAAGTTCTCATTTACAACTGCAACCTGGCCAAGATAAAGCAAAGCAGTGCGACACAAACAACAACACAGAGTTGCACATGGAATAAACAAGCGTACAGTCAATAACACAATAGGAAAAAAATGAAAGTCTATATACAGTGTGTGCAAATGGCGTGAGGAGGTAAGGCAATAAATAGGCCATAGTAGCAATGTAATTACAATTTAGCAAATTAACATTGGAGTGATAGATGAGCAGATGATGTGCAAGTAGACATACTGGTGTGGAAAAGAGCCGAAAAGTAAATAAAAACAATATCGGGATAAGGTAGGTAGATTGGGTGGGCTATTTACAGATGGGCTATGTACAGCTGCAGCGATCAGTTAGCTGCTCAGATAGCTGATGTTTAAAGTTAGTGAGGGAAATATAAGTCTCCAGCTTCAGTGATTTTTGCAATTCGTTCCAGTCATTGGCAGCAGAGAACTGTAAGGAAAGGTGGCCAAAGGACGTGTTGGCTTTGGGGATGACCCGTGAGAGATACCTGCTAGTGCGCGTGCTACGGGTGGGTGTTGTTATCGTGACCAGTGAGCTGATGATGAGATAGCTTTACCTAGCAGACAAGGCAGAGCTTTACCTAGCATTGTCTTATAGATGACCTGGAGCCAGTGGATCTGGCAACGAAAATCTAGCAAGGGTCAGCCGACTAGAGCATACAGGTCGCAGTGGTGGGTGGTATAGGGGGCTTTGGTAACAAAATGGAGAGCACTGTGATAGACTGCATCCAGTTTGCTGAGTAGAGTGTTGGAAGCTATTTTGTAAATGACATCGCCGAAGTCAAGGATCGGTAGGATAGTCAGTTTTACGAGGGTGTGTTTGGCGGCGTGAGTGAAGGAGGCTTTGTTGCGAAATAGGAAGCCGATTCTAGATTTAGTTTGGGATTGGAGATGTTTAATATGAGTCTGGAAGGAGAGTTTACAGTCTAGCCAGACACCTAGGTATTTGTAGTTGTCCACATATTCTAAGTCAGAACCGTCCAGAGCAGTGATGCTAGTCGGGCGGGCGGGTGCGGGCAGCGAACGGTTGAAAAGCATGCATTTATTTTACTAGCGTTTAAGAGCAGTTGGAGGCCACGGAAGCAGTGTTGTATGGCATTGAAGCTCGTTTGGAGGTTAGTTAACACAGTGTCCAAGGAAGGGCCAGATGTATACAGAATGGTGTCGTCTGCGTAGAGGTGGATCAGGGAATCACCCGCAGCAAGAGCGACATTGATATATACAGGGAAAAGAGTCAGCCCGAGAATTGAACCCTGTGGTACCCCCAAAGAGACTGCCAGAGGTCCGGACAATGGGCCCTCCGATTTGACACACTGAATTCTGTCTGAGAAGTAGTTGGTGAACCAGGCAAGGCAGTCATTTGAGAAACCAAGGCTGTTGAGTCTGCCAATATGAATGTTGTGATTGACAGTCGGAAGCCTTGGCCAGGTCGATGAAGAAGGCTGCACAGTACTGTCTTTTATCGATTGATATCGTTTAGTACCTTGAGCATGGCCAAGGTGCACCCGTGACCAGCTTGGAAACCGGATTGCACAGCGGAGAAGGTACGGTGGGATTCAAAATGGTCAGTGATCTGTTTCTTAACTTGGCTTTCGAAGACTTTAGAAAGGCAGGGCAGGATGGATATAAGTCTATAATTGTTTGTATCTAGAGCGTCACCCCCTTTGAAGAGGGGGGTGAAATAACAATAGCGGGGCTATATACAGGGGGTAATTGAGGCATTATGTACATGTAGGTAGACTTATTAAAGTGACTATGCATAGATCAGTAAAGCTCTCAACCTGCTCCACTGCAGCCCGTCGATGAGAATGGGGGCGTGCACTGTCCTCCTTTTCCTGTTGTCCACAATCATCTCTTTTGTCTTGATCACGTTGAGGGGGGTTGTTGTCCTTGCATCACACGGTCAGGTCTCTGACCTCCTCCCTATAGGCGGTCTCATGGTGTTGAACGCTGAGCTGTAGTCAATGAATAGCATTCTCGCATAGGTGTTCCTTTTGTCCAGGTGTGAAAGGGCAGTGTGGAGTGCAGTAGAGATTGCATCATCTGTGGATCTGTTGGTGCAGTATGCAAATTGGAGTGGGTCTAGGGTTTCTGGGAAGATGGTGTTTATGTGAGCCATGACCAGCCATTTAAAGCATTTCATGGCTACAGACATGAGTGCTATGGGTCAGTAGTCATTTAGGCAGGTTACCTTAGTGCTCTTGGCCACAAGGACTATGGTGGTCTGCTTGAAACATGTTGGTATTACAGAATCAGACAGGGAGAGGTTGAAAATGTCAGTGAAGACACTTGCCAGTTGGTCAATGCATGCTTGGAGTACACATCCTGGTAATCCGTCTGGCCCTGCGGTCTTGTGAATGTTGACCTGTTTAAAGGTTTTACATCGGCAGCAGAGAGCTTGATCACACAGTCGTCCAGAACAGCTGATGCTCTCATGCATGTTTCAGTGTTACTTGCCTTGAAGCGAGCATAGAAGTTATATAGCTTGTCTGGTAGGATTGTGTCTGTAATAGTTTGCAGGCCCTGCCACATCCGACGAGTGTCGGAGCCGGTGTAGTACAATTCGATCTTAGTCCTGTACTGATGCTTTGGTTCGTTGGAGGTTCGTCGGAGGGCATAGCGGGATTTCTTATAAGCTTCTGGGTTAGAGTCCCGCTCCTTGAACGCGGTAGCTCTTCCCTTTAGCTCAGTGTGAATGTTGCCTGTAATCCATGGCTTCTGGTTGGGGTATGTACGTACAGTCACTGAGGGGACGACGTCCTTGAAGCACTTATTGAAGAATCCCGGTACATATTCCAGTCTGTGCTAGAAAAACAGTCCTGTAGTTTAGCATCTGCTTCATGTGAAAACTTTTTTATAGACCGAGTCACTGCTTAAATCGCGAACGCAAAAAAAAAACTAACTAAATAGCATGGTTAGTTAAGAGCCGTTAAGACGGCTGCCTTCCCCTCCGGCGCCACCCCCATCAAACAATCGCCTTAAGAGAATTGTCTTTTAAAAACACAATGTCCCGGACACATTAAAATATGTCATGATGAAGGAGAACAATGCCAAGTTAAAACATTCAATAGCGCAGGTAGAAATAGTCATGCCGCAATACGACAGATTGCATTGTTTACACTGATCATCGCTATTCTTGTCTTTGGTCTCACCTGTAATAAATCTTATTTGTTGTCTAGTATTTGCTATATGTTGTGTATATTGTTGATTCAATGTGACATACTCTTGGCTTCAATTCATCTCTATGTAAATATTACCATTTGAACTGGAAATTATACTGTAATAAAATCGGACATATTGCTATTACCTTCAATCATCTTCCTTATTCTAAAGTCCCATACATGATTAATGCCGAATTATTATTTTTTTAAAGTGTTTTTGCAGACATGAACGTTTGATTAAATGCTTTAAAACTTTGTCTTGACATTTGTAAGCCCTGGGAAGGAAGTGACTTGTGAAAACCAACTCCAAGAATTTACATTCAAGCAGGGGTGTTCAATTAAACTGAAACTCCTCTCTATTGTATATACCACAGGGAACAATATTACTTTGCCACCACCATTATTCGAGTTGGGTTGTTTGGGTCTGAGGAACTTCCATTTACTTTAACTGTAGATCTCACATTTGAGTGGGGAAAAAAGTGAGGCTGGGGTCTGGTCCCGTGTGTTTATATCCACTTGAGACGTTGGAGGGGTGTGAATTGAGCTGGGTTGTGTCGCTGCCAGCAAACAAGATTTAGGGGCATGCTAAGCAAATGAAATCAACCTGTCAGGAGGCTTAACTTCCAACCTAATAGATTGAGTGTCTGTTCATCATAGGGCCATATAACAGGGAGTTTTACAATCACATCTAAATACACAATAAAAGCAAGCTAGGCCTCTCCTCTCCCAAAGGCCTGCACTCTTAAATCATAGCTGCGCGTACGAACAGACCGGAACATTCTTGTTGCTGCTCTTGGTTTCCCAAGACCCACTCAGGAAATCACTGCTAACCTAAATTACCTCATCAAGGGTGATATTGTGTTTTGTTTTCGCAGAATGAAATGCTGAATCCTGTGCTGTTCAATACAGCTTTTTCCCATAATAATGACACTTTTCTGGACAAATCGTATCTAGGTTTACCGGCTTCTCCTATTCATGGGAAATTCTACAAGGTTACATTCAAAAAGACACATTTCATCTTAAAGATGGACATGGTGAGAAAGCATTGTGAGGGAAAGGATTGTGTGGGGAAAGCATCGCTACATATGCTGTAGCCAATATTGACTGAATTATAATGATGACTGCAGTATAATAAACATTTTGAGAATGTGAATGTGACGGTTAAGATCCATCTCTCAGCGACACCCCCCCATGCGGTCACGGCTAGATGAAAGTCCAAGCGATAAAACCTGTCTTGTTTCACGGAAGACTTCCATTTGGGCCAGAACGTGCCGTGGGAAAGGGATAAATCAGAGGGCGTTCTGTGTGCATGTTCACAGCACGCAGTCTCGCCAGTCATCTGTGAATCTCCCAGGGCTCGACTGATAATTCATGATAGCCCTGCCATAGACCCGCACCGTTCAGATATGAATTATAAAAACACCAAACCAAGCATATCAGTCAGATGACAGACTGGACGTTAATGGCTGGGGGCCAGTGTGGAGAATCGAGGCTCGCTGCTTTCTTTCCATTCATTCCACTCTGACAACTGGAAATACCAGTGTGGCACATGGGAGGCCATTCCATCAATACACAGCCATGGCTTTCTTATGGCTCGAGTCCAATCATTTTGGATGAGGTGGGACCTATAGTTGACCCTTATAACCATCTTGATAGAATAAAATCACTCAAGTATGGGAGTTGATAGAACAATATAATAACTTTTAGGCAAGATCTGCTAATGAAAGCAATGCAGTCCAATGCATGTGAAATTTCAAATGATGTGCAAATAGTTTAAGTAAAATTGGAAGCCCTCCATGTCTACTAGGAGTGAATGAGAGTGCCTGCATTTTGGCAATTTTCACTGACTGAAAAAGTTTGTCTAATTCTCAATATGTACAAGGGTCATGTGAATGAACTAGGTCAAAAATAATTACACCACTGTCTGCTTTAGCCCTTCGGCACTTTTCACAAAGGCTGGTATTTGAATAGACAAAACATTGACACCTCAGTTTAATATGCTTGTCAAATAGACAGAACCTGGTGTAGAAACTGAATATCGCCTGCAATCCAAACACTTGTTGGGAACAAAACAAACAGTGTTTCCTGAATTATACTTAATCCCCATCTACACAAAGAGATGACACAGACAAAGAAGAGAAACGACTTTTATCTTCCTCTTTCTGTTTCATACACGTTTGGATGTTTCGGTTGAGGGGCTTATTCCACTCCTGGTTTTAACAACAGAACGACGGCTACACAATATCTACACAAAATAAACCGCAGACCATAATTCCCCCCCAACAAAAAAAATATTGGCTTCTTTTCTTTGAAGTTCATAATAACTGCCATTGTGAGAGGAACTCGGCCCTACCTTTGCAGGGTTGGCTGCTTGGCTAGGTCTGAATCTGGTTGTCACCTTCTATCTTCATATCTACAGGCTGGGCGGTCTAAAACCACCCTTGGGTAACATGATACCATCCCTGACCCAGTTTGCTGCTCCAGGAATGATATACTTAGTCAATATATAAGTTAGACAATGATTTGAAAAGGCAGCAATAAAAAGACACGAGTGCAAACATAGAACGGAAGTCATTACTGGAACTTTTTAAAAAGCAGTGCGCAGAAATAGAGAGAGAATCAGAGAGCTATATTTGAATATAAAAACCACATGCACTGAAGCATGGTTTCCAATGATGTCCCTATTATGCTAATAAGAAAACCCACCAAATGGCATTTTTCATAAGCGTTAATTAACTCGATGGAATGAGGGGACAGTCACAAGTATTTGTGCCGACTCCATTCCTCTAGTTACAAAAACCTAGAATAAGCATTCAATAACCCAAAAAACAAGATTTAAAAAAAAAAAAAAATACATCTGTCATTAAAGATTTTCAAAAAAAAAGGAATGTTTTTGTTTTGGGTGTACATAGTACTATGACGTGACTATCTTCTCCTCATCGAAAAGAGGAAGTCGTTTTTAAGAGGGGGCCTTTTGTAGGTCGGACATCCATGGAAATGTGGTTTATGCTTCAAAAAATGGCACACACACACACACACACAGGGTGAAGGTGAGTGGCGTACGGATGGATCCGACATAGTTTTCAATGTGAAAACCCACACACATTCCTGCTTTGATAAAAATGGGCAAATTTGCATTCATAGGCCTGAGAGCCCTCGCTTCGTCAAGTGAAACCCAAAACCTTGACTTTCTGCATACCAAAGCAGGAACCCGCCCTGAGAAGAAAATCACCGGGACCGTTCAGCCCAGACCATCTCGCAGCTCAAATCAGAAGCCCCATTCTTCAAACTTTTCTGAGGTCGTTTGTTTTCTTGGGAAAAAGATTTGAGTTATTTAGTATCGTATTCAAATGCTATACATCTACAAAGTGAGTCTATCTCCTTCTGAATGTTTGTGCCTGCTTCGACTGTTCCATTCCCCATCTCTTTTTAGTTAACAAATCATATTTCACAGTCAGATTTAAATACAAAACAACAAAAAAAACTATTGAAATCTATGAAAGTGTGAAATAGAAACATGACAAAGAGATATTTAATTCAAAAGAAACCTCAGGAGTTGATACGCTTTGACGTTTGGCTGTAATCAATGTTTGGCACGCTAGCATGTGATTTGAGTACAATGAGAGTAAAACCGAACAGACATGTAATGATTGTCATTAAGCAGAAATACCAACCAACCGATATTAATGCCTCCGATGGGAACATATCAGAGAGAATAGTTTGACAAACTTGTAATGACAGCCAAACGTACTAATCTAAAGTAAGGCATGGAAAATAAAATAAAAAATAATCACAAGATGCCTTTGGGTAGCATGAAAAACAAACACAAAAAAACACTAGTAGTTCTTTCCAAAAACTCTTCTGTTCGGCAAAATGCCATCTCCTTTGATTGAAGCCTCCAGGTGCAAGGACTGAACAGAATCATCCTATCAAGTTGCATATAAAAATGAATGGGGTTTTCTGAATTACAAAAGCCTCGGTGCACTGCACTCAGATCAACAACTCAGTCCCTGTGCTATTGTGAACCTTCAATGGTAAATGATCTTGGAAGTGAATTCACCATAGAACACAACTCTTCACTCCCATTAAAAGACTGCAAACATACTTTCATGGAACACAATCACATTCAGTGAACACAGGCACACACACACACACACACACACACACACACACACACACACACACACACACACACACACACACACCATGTATCGGACTCAAATCCAGACAAGTAAGGACTTACCTTCTGAACAATGGAAATGAATTAGGGTGAGCAGTAGACAATGGAGAACTAAACACCTCCACGCTGCAGGAGCCATTGTTGATGTGTGGAGAGGTCTCCAGATGCCCTCTAGTTAACAACTGTGGTTGTAGGATATAGAATCGAAAAAGCAGAGGAGTCTTGGAGTAGTCAGCGATCTGTGGTTTTAGGAGAAGCCTCACCAGTCATCTTCTCATCTGAAAATACAGAGAGGAAGATTGGGGTGAAAAGGAGGGGGGTACTGCTGCAAATCGAGACAACATCGTCATCACAAAGCCTATGTCATCACTGCTGCCATCTTTCAAGATGGGTTTGAGCGATGCATTACCATAAATATTCAACACACAGTACAAATGGTGAATATTCATGGCGAGACAAATGTATACTGAAAATGTGTGATAACAGTAAGTCACTTCGGATATATGCATCTGCCAAAATGACCACAAACATTCATCAGTCAAACCAGTCAGATAGTGAGATATTCAGTCCATGCAGACAGGCAAATGGAGAGGTTTGACGAAATACTGGAGCTATTCAGTCTATCAAGACTACCGTTAGTGTTTATTATTCGCTTCTGACAGGAAATACTCTTGGGTAGAAGAGAGGATGACAGAGCACTCATCCCTGGGCTATAGGCTCATCTTTTCCATGTAGCGAATTAGTGTTTACACTGACTACCTTCACCCCGTTTATCCCTCCACTCCCTGCCTCCCTCAATCTCCTCCCCAGAGCTCTACTGCCTTATACCCACAAGAGAGGACCCTGTTGCTCAGGCAACGCACTCACACAGACTCAGACAGGACACCATTAGAGACACAGCTTCTTTGTGAGGTACTTTTGTCTGCTTCTTCCTTATCTTGAAGGGAACCACAAACAGCCCAGCCAGCTTTGTCTGCCTCGGCTAAGGTTAGGCTCAACTCCCAGAAGACGCACTCCACACACCAGAGAGACTTGTTAGAATACAAGTCAAATACGCCGGACGGAGGTCATTTCACACATAAACTTTTGAACGGTAGTGTGTGGTCATTTAGAAATGTTCTTGTTTTTGAAGGAAAAGCACATTTTTGGGCCATTAAAATAACATAAAATTGATCAGAAATACAGTGTAGACATTGTTAATGTTGTAAATGACTATTGTAGCTGGAAACGGCAGATTTTTTTATGGAATATCTATTATATAGGCATACAGAGGCCCATTATCAGCAACCATCACTCCTGTGTTCCAATGGCACGTTGTGTTAGCTAATCCAAGTTGATCATTTTAATGGCTAATTGATCATTAGAAAACCCTTTTGCAATTATGTTAGCACAGCTGAAAACTGTTGTCCTGATTAAAGAAGAAATTAAACTGGCCTTCTTTAGACTAGTTGAGTATCTGGAGTATCAGCATTTATGGGTTCCATTACATGGAATAGCCTTCATTTCTCAGAACAAGAATAGACTGAATAGTTTCAGAAGAAAGTTCTTTGTTTCCTGCCAATTTGAGCCTCTAATTGAATTAGCATTTTAAAATGATAAACTTGGATTAGCTAACACAACGTGCCATTGGAACACGTTGATGGTTGCTGATAATGTACCCCTATGTAGATATTCCATAAAAAAAATCAGCTGTTTCCAGCTACAATAGTCATTTACAACATTAACAATGTTTTTCTGATCAAGTTGATGTTATTTTAAATAGACAAAAAAACAAGGACATTTCTAAGTGACCCCAAACTTTTGAACGGTAGTGTACATGTTAGCAAACAAGAACACACACACACAAGCAAATACACATACACACACCTTGACCTGCACAAAAACAAAACAAACACACCAAAGAGACTACTATCCGGTACACATGACTTAACCTAGTTCATGATGTACTACCTATATTTAACTTCCACAATGTGACCTTGTCCATGAAGACATGTCATCATGAACACAGTACGCAGCATTTTACACTTTGAAGTGTGGAGGACGCCACGAGAGGATCCTTTGCGTTTCTGTGTTCTCCTCTCCAGAGACACTCATCAACTACCCTGATTATTTTATAATGAACCTAAATTTGAGCAGGGCAGCACTCGGTTCTGATCACTCTCTGGGCTCCACTAATGCACTGCTAAGGTATATTTATATGGCAGCACACACACAAAAAGCATTGTGTTGTGGGAACTTCTATATGCATTAGCATACAGAGTCATCATTTAAATCTCCATTATGGATTCAGTCTTTAAAATGGCTCTATGGGTGGCTAGAGAGTCCTGTTTTTAACAGGCTAACTAAACATAGTGCACATAGTCTACAGACCCACGGGTAATTCATCTTGCTTCGAGGTCAAATCTGCCACAAACTGTTGTACTGTGCGGCGCCAAGCTAACGCATGCGAGGCTATGATGATATATCAGTTAGAAGATAGGTGGTGCTTTCAGACACAGAGACAGAGAGAGTGAGATGTGATTATTTGTCCGGAAATGACTTATCCAGCCGCAGTAGGCCACCAGATCAGATAACACAGTGGAGCGGCAGTGAAAACGCTACTCCCTCTCAGAGCGGCCCAAGACAACGTGAGCCTCGCTAATAATCGCTGGTACTCTGGTGTCTGAGTGACGTGTGAGGCCTGTCCTGTCACCCTGCAGATGCATTTAAGGCAGGAGACCAGAAAAATGGTTAACATTCAGTCGTCCCCCGTGACTGTGCCGCCCTCCCCTAGCGCTTTACACATTTATCATCCACAAATATGAGTCCTGGAGGCAGGGGGTTAAAGGAAGGGGGGCTTTAATGAAAGACGCATGGTGGTTGACCGGTGGAGACTGGAGAGACAGGGGGTTTATGGGGTAGAGGATACACCCCTCCCCAATACCCCCTACCCACTAACCCCTCTGCCCTGCTGGGCTGGCTCAACCGCTGATCCCAACTAGACACCAGGGGGCGAGGGGCCTGCGGGGCCTGGGGTTCCCTCCCTGCCTCCCGCACAGCCTGCCCCGGGGCCCCTTTCTTCTCCTGCACAGTACTCAGTACTACTCAGACCCACCCGCACCGTCGCCCCGCTGAGTAACATGTTCCCTTTCTCCCTTAAGCTTGCGGAGGAGCTCATCCCCCCCCTCCCCCTCCCCAACCAGCCGTTTTGTTTGGCGGGGTTTCTGGACTGGATTTGGTCAGACTTGAGATAAAAAAGGATTAGCAGATTAACATGAAGACGTTTCTTTGCGAGTGCTGACAGACGTATCATAGTTTTACGTCGGGGAAGGAAGGGAAGATTGTGGTAGGTGCCGGGTAGCTTCCTCAAGCAGAAAATGACTTAAAGAGGTAAGTCAGGCGTAGTTAACCCCTGGGAGATGGTGTGTTTATGTGGACAAATGATCTACAGCACAGCTCCTCCAAGCAGCGAGGGAATTATTGAGGTTACTTGTTAGTCAACCAGGAAGGAATAATCACATCTCGTTCTAATACCATCATCGCCATGGCAGCAGCTATAGTAACAATTGTATACCAGACCCAGTTATGACTTACTGTCACCAGCTACATTAACCTTAACCAACTTTAATAATAATCCTGAAATCTTCTAGAATCATTAGACGTTATTAACTCATCATCTGTACTTTTTGCTCAATGTTCCCCCATAAAGGAACTACAGGAATGAATCTCTTCCTGTATTTGCTCTATCTATTAGCAGTATATCATCCCAGACACCCAGAATCCATCACAGGGGATGAAAAATGACGTGCAAACATCTAGAACATCTGTTTTTCTTTCTCTCCCACCCATAAGACAGCGAGAAGAGCGAGGAGACAAATGTATCATCAGTCTGGAGGATCGGGAAAAAAAACAGCACAGTGCAAACAAATGTTTCATGTTATCAGAGGAATGATAGGGAGAAAAAAACAAGCAAGCATTTCAAAAGGGGGAAAGGCAAGCAATTAAAATGTAATTAGAATAAATGGATGGGAAAGAGACAGGCCTCATGTCCTAGCATGAAATACGAGGCTGTTTGGGGCAGCAGCAGGCTGAATGAATGTGAAACTTCTTTGACAAAGCTTGTGGCTGCCTCAAGCTGGAGGCGACCGGCAAAAGAGTAGCCCAGAGAGAGAGAGAGAGAGAGAGAGAGAGAGAGAGAGAGAGAGAGAGAGAGAGAGAGCGAAAGATAGCAAAAGAGAGAGAGATAATCTAGAGAGAGCGAGAGTGGGGGTCCAGGGTTTTCTAAGAAGGTAGTAACTGAATAGATGAGAGAGAGAGAGCAAGAGGAGAGGGAGAGAAGAATGGGAAGGGAGGAAAAAGAAATGGGCGGGAGGGTCACTGGGAATGATTGACAGCTTGTGAGTATGGCTTGACCTGCTGGGTTCGCCCCCCAGTACTCTCAACAGGCTTAGAGAAGGACAAAATAAAGCCTCAGGAATGTTAATTTATTTTCAATTGTTAGTGCCAGGGAAGGGGAGAGAAATAAAGAGTGCATATATACATATCAAGTGAGACTGGGACACAACTAGAGCACGTAAGTAGTCCTGGACTGGTGTAAGCTTGAAGCTTTCAGTTGAAATAAAGATGTGGGCATGTGTGTTCTGTCTGTGTTCCAGTCTGGACCTCACAGGCACAATGCTTCAGTCCTTTAGCCCTCTCTGACTAACTAATTTGGGGAACTGTCCACCCCACAACAACAGCCTACACTCAAGAAAGAAATAACAACGTGAAGATGGTGGGAGAGGAGGTGCTTTGGGTTGGGTAGTGTTGCAGGTATACCTGAAACTTCGGTACTTTTTTATAAACAAGAACATGACAAATGGTGTGGAACTAGAATTGTTGTTACTTTCGGTACTTCAAATGTGTCTCACGTCGTCTATTGATTGAGAGAGGATCAAGTCTCACTGGGAGTCTGGGCTACATCACCACTTATACTGCACAGAAGTTTACACACTTGACTAATGCAGCACGGCATGTAGAAATGTTGAAACGGTTCATTACTGTTTGCACCATAATGTTCATTATAGGCTAGAACACTTTACATTGCTAGAAGACACCGGAATATTCCAGCTTTGTAGGCTAACTTTGCTTGCTAGTTTACAGCTGAAGTTAACAATTCACTACCCAGCACTTTTTTGTACGATAATATGCAAACCATTTCAAAGCTGATTGTCACCAAAAACGTAATTAATTCACTTAGTCTCCCCCGCCTCACATCTCTCCCAGTCAAGATCATCTATGGTTGAACCTTGAACTGACTGTGAGTGAAGTCATGGGTCTTTTTCTTCTTCTTTTTGTTTGACACTTATTTTACCGGGTAAGTTGGCTGAGAACACATCCTCATTTACATCAACGACCTAGGGAATAGTTACAGGGGAGCGGAGGGGGATGAATGAGCCAATTGGAAGCTGGGGATGATTACGTGGCCATGATGGTATGAGGGCCAGATTGGGAATATAGCCAGGACACCAGAGTTAACACCCCTGCCCCCTTTTTCTCCACAATTTTGATCTTGTCTGGTCGCTGTAACTCCCCAACGGGCTCGGGTGGCGAAACATGACTCGGCAAACAGCGCTGCTTAAGTGATGTGTCAGAGGAAACACTGTTCACCTGACGACCGAGGTCAGCCTGCAGGCGCCCGGCCTGTCACAAGGAGTCGCTAGAGCGTGATGAGCCAAGTAAAGCCCACCCCCTGGCCAAACGCTCCCCTAACCCAGACAATACCGGGCCAATTGTGCTCCGCCCTATGGGCCTCTCGATCACTGCCGGTTGTGATACAGCCTGGGATCAAACCTGGGTTCTGCGATGCAGTGCCCTAGACCGCTACGCCACTCAGGAGGCCCTGGTGCCATGGGGTCTTTAGTGACCAGAGTCAGGACACCCGTTTAACATTCCATCCGAAAGACGGCACCCTATACAGGGCAATGTCCCCAATCGCTGCCCTGGGGCATTGGGATATTTTTGTTTTTAGAATAGAGGAAAGAGTGCCTCCTACTGGCATCTAGTCTCATCCAGGGACTGATTAGGACCAACCCTGCTTAGCTTCAGATGCAAGCCAGCAGTGGTATTCTGCTGGGTCTTAAAAGAGGGACTGACTTCAAAAAGCAACAAATCCCTTTGAAAACGGCCTATGGGGCATCGGTATGAGTCCGAAACAGTTATTCTAATGTCAAAATGTTATACTACAAATTGTAAATAGGATCATTTGGGTCTTAGTCATTTTTTTCTAAAGCAGAGTTTGGAACACCCGTGGGTCACACCATGGAAAATTTGGGTTAGGTTTTGATTAGACGATGTCCATTTGCCCACGAACATGGGGTGAAGAGCTATGGTGATTGCTCTCTATCCAATAGCAGTGAGACAGGCCTGCCCTGCAGCTCCGACTGTTTACATAAGAAAACATGTGGCACATTTTTTTACTTGAGAAATACTGCACCAAAAACCTTAGTTAGATATAAAATTGTGCAACTAAAACATCCTCGTGAAAATGAACTACAGATTTCTTGAGTTATCTTAGATTAATTCTGGGGATTTTGAGGAAGTGAAATAGGCTTCCGCGTCTACAGTGTCTCATGGGGGACAAACATCATTAACCAAACGCAGAATCGGTCCCAAATGGAAGGAAAACAGATTGTTTTTCATCTATAGCCCCATGGAATCAGCCAAAAACAATCTCAATAACTCAACACATGCACACACACACCTACACGCCTACTGAATATGCATTGTAAAAAGGCCTATAGGCTACATCTTGATGTACCCAATTTATCAAGAGATTTACCATTTAAATAAATGATTACCATTATGTTATGTAGTTAGATTGCTAGACAAGTCAAAGTGATTGCATGAATTTATAATTGCTTAATTAATGGGCACATTCAAAAATCAAACATTTAAAAATGTAATGATATTGAACTCAAAACATCAATCTGGATCAACTGCCATTTTGTGACTTTGGCTAATATGCCTTCTTTTATGCAGTGGTATCATTTTGGTATCGAGTATCATGATACTAACCCTGGTAACGGTATAGAAGTCAAAATTCTGGTATCGTGCCAACACTAGGTTAGGGTGTGTTCTAGTTGGGATCTACAGGAACTGACTGATAAAATAAAGCCCCCCAGATAATTATTTGTCCTCTATGCACCCCAACGCTACCCAGGAACACTTTGTCTTAACTGTCCCTGTCTGTCAGGGTTAGGGCTGCACTCCTCTCCCCCCCCCCGCTACTCCCACCCCTCCCCCTCTCCTAAGGGAAATTATGTCACTTCCTTAGCTCTGTCAGTGGTGCAGACAGAGCACTTGTCATGGCTGCCAGTGATGGAGATAGGCGCTCGTCAGGCATGACAGTCAGGTGGGAGGAGGGTTCAGCACTGTGGAGCTGATAAGATATTTTTGGGACAGGGGCAGGGGCAGGAAGGGGGGAGCAGGGGAAAAACATGAACAGGTAGCTGCATGGTATTCATAGGGTTGACGACAGTTGGTTGGTGAATTTCAAGGCTCTCTGCCAACAGATTGAAATGATAGATAAAGAGTGCCAATGGGCACAGAGAGAGAAAGAGAGAGAGAGAGAGAAAGATTGGTGAGAAGGATAGTGAGAAGGATGGTGAAATTGAGGGAAGGATGGCAAAATTGAGAGGGAGGAACGAGGTAGCCTTTAGAAAACGACTAGAATAGAGAAAACAGCAAAGTCAAATATTGTGGTTAGCAGAAAGCGGACAAATTAAAATTAATTGGCAGAAATAGGAGTGGGAAATTGATGTACGAAAGGCAGAGAGGAGTATGAATTGTATTGTACTGAATGAGCAGAAACAATTGTGGGAACTGTAAAAAGTCCATCAAAACTATCCTCATCGTCATAATTTGCACCATCACCACTACAATATTTCCCCAGCAGAATTATCATTGCCTAATTACTAAGTTCGGAACCTGTCTTGACATTACATCGACTTATGTTACATTTAAAAATGTCCTGTTAAAAATATTCCTCCTCATCTTTAGCCTTTAGCTTCTCATCCAGACCCATTTATAAAAGGTTACAGGGGCTTAATGAGCCCAATGTAATATACGAATTTGAAGAAGAAAAAGAATAATCAGAAGGGGAAAAAGCCTTTAAATGTCAGTTTCATTCATAGAGATTCTATTAAATTACTAGAGGGGCATATGTCATTAACCCTCAAAGTTCCATAATGGGGCGAAAATGGCAGCCATCTTGGCCAGGGAGAAATTCTAAAATAGCCTAATTGGAATGAATGGCAGTAGAGGCATAGGTGATCTATTTCCTGATTTTACTTATGCAGAAAAATAAAAGTGAGGCATGTGATGTATCAGAAATTGTGTAATGAAATTATAATATAATTAGAAATACAGTTTATATGGGTTATATTCCAATTTTCTGTATAAATAGCCTCTAAAATATATTTAAACAGACCACACATGTCTCAGATTTTGTTTTCTTGGAAAGCTTTGAGTGCTATTATATGATACAATTTCAGTACTTTTTACAACTTGTCTATGTCCCCTCATCAACTGATTGAAACCAGTGTATGGCTGTGAATTGACTGCATTGTTTGAATGGAATGTTGGCATATTGGGAGTTAATTTGGAAAATCATTCATCTAAAACTGTTTGGCTAGCTAGCTAACACACATACAGTGCAGATAAATTCTTCACATTCATTGTTTTACACAATATCTTATCAGAGCACTGGCAAACCGTGGTTGACCTTTGAACCATCATAAGAAAGTTCATGTCCATTCTAGTATTCTAATTCTATGGTTTCCTTAACCAATACCACACCCCTCTTTCTGTTCCATGAAGAATCAGAATCAAAATAATCAGAATCAAAAAGTTGAAAAAGCCTTTAAATGTCAGTTTCATTAACCGATAGTGAGTTAAACAGTGATCTCAACCCCCCCCTTCCCGCTCCAGCTTGGTAGTGAAATTAACAGGCTGACCTTCCCATAGTGAGTTAAACAGTGATCTCAACCCCCCTTTCCCACCAGCTTGGTAGTGAAATTAACAGGCTGACCTTCCCATAGTGAGTTAAACAGTGATCTCAACCCCCCTTCCCGCACCAGCTTCCTGACCTTCCCATAGTGAGTTAAACAGTGATCTCAACCCCCACTTCCCACTCCAGCTTGGTAGTGAAATTAACAGGCTGACCTTCCCATAGTGAGTTAAACAGTGATCTCAACCCCCCTTCCCGCTCCAGCTTGGTAGTGAAATTAACAGGCTGACCTTCCCATAGTGAGTTAAACAGTGATCTCAACCCCCCCTTCCCGCTCCAGCTTGGTAGTGAAATTAACAGGCTGACCTTCCCATAGTGAGTTAAACAGTGATCTCAACCCCTGAAATGTCACACAGAGCTCTTATTTTCAATCAGTCAGTTCTTCATATACTCACACTAAAATACACCCTCCTCCTCCACTCCTCCTCCGCGCCTTGTTCTCCTTCTCTCGCTCACGCACTCCTCCACATACGCACGGATCGCGGGCATTAACGCACACGCACACTTACACACACAAACAATCGTTTGCTAAATGTGAAAACGTGGTGAGAACATTGGCTGCAGGACACGAACAGATCGATTCCCCTGCAGGTAATGTGGTAGGAACTTCACACCTACCAAGGTTAAATACACACTGCCGTCAGAACGTATTCACACCTCTTGACTTCTTCCACCTTTTGTTGCGTTACAGCCTGAATTCAATATGGATTACATTTGTGTCACTGGCCTTACACACCCCATAATGTCAAAGTGGAATTATGTTTTTCAATCTTTTACAAATGAATTCAAAATTTAAAAAACGAAACATCTCGAGTCAATTAAGTATTCAACCCCTTTGTTATGGCGAGGAGTAAACATTTCCGTAACAATTAATATAATAAGTTGCGTGGACTCACGCTGTGTGCAATAATGTTTAAAATATATTTTTTAAACTACCTCATCTCTGTACCAAACACATACAATTATCTGTAATGTCCCTCAGTCAAGCAGTGAATTTCAACCACAGATTCAACCACAAAGACCAGGGAGAGTTTCAAAAGACTCGAAAAGAACCGGCATTTATTGAATATCCCTTTTGAGCATGGTGAAGTTATTAATTCCACTTTGGATGGTGTATCAATACACCCAGTCAATACAAATATGCAGGTGTCCTTCCTAACTCAGTTGCCAGAGAGGAATGAAACCACTCTGGGATTTCAGCATGAGGCCAATGGTGACTTTAAAACAGTTACTGTTTTTAATGCCTGTGATAGGAGAAAACTGAGGATGGATCAACAACATTGTAGTTACTCCACAATACTCACCTAAATGACAGAGTGAAAAGAAAGAAGCCTGTACAGAATAAAAACATATTCCAAAACACATGCTTTCACTTTGTCATAATGAGGTATTGTGTGTAGATGAGAATACATGTTAGAATAAAGAATCCATGTTGAATTTAGGCTGTAACACAACAACATGTGAGATAAGTCAAGGGGTGTGAATACTTCCTGAAGGCACTGTATCACACGCTGCTGTAGACATGCTCTATAGCAGCACACCTGTGCCTCTACCTATCTATCTACACCAGGGTTCCCCAACTGGTGACCCGCAGGTGGGGTTTTATTCCCCCCCATAGTTTTCTGAGCCCCCAAAAATGTGTTTTGTTTATTTTTGTTGGACATGAAAGATTAAAAACACAAGGAAATACGATCCAAGTGATCTTTTTTTTTTTTTTTTTATCTGTTCCCACTCATACTAAAGAGACATTTGATCCTATACAAATGTAAGCAAGGTTTGAAATTATTATGTTATAGTCAAACATCTGTTTCGGCTTCTTGCGGTCAATTTACAGTGTTCAAATGATTTGTAATTGTGTTCCACTCAAGAAAAAAAAATGTTTGGCATGTGGCTGAATCTAGTTGATTATCCCTGATCTACACTCTCAGTGAGGTAGAAGGTAGTGTGTGACAAAAGGAGTATGTAAGCCCAAGTACCAGTCAAAAGTTAGGATACACCTACTCATTCAAGGGGCTTTCTTTATTTTTCACTATTTTCTACATTGTAGAATAATAGTGAAGACATCAAAAATATGAAATAACACTTAGTCATGTAGTAACCAAAAACAAATCATAGCTGTCATCAAGGCAAAGAATCTCAAATATTAAAAAATATATAAAAATAAACACTTTTTTGGTTAATACATGATTCCATATGTGTTATTTCATAGTTTTGATATATTCATTATTATTCTACAATATTTCTATTTCATAGAAATAGAAAAAAATAAAGAAAAACCCTGGAACGAGTAGGTGTGTCCAAACTTTTGACTGGTACTGTAAATCTATTGAATGTAAACTAGTATCACTGGTACTAACTAGTTAGCTAAGTGAGGGAAAGGTTAAAGCTACTGTATTTCATTTCCAATCCTGAACCCTCATGTATAAAACATATGCATTTCCCAGAGGAAATAAGAAACTGGTTTGACCTGTTTACTCTGTTGTCTAATAATTTAATTCTCGCTTTCAAAGAGATTCCTACAAGAGACCGCTGGGTCATACTTAAACCAGCCCATTTTCTTACGGACATTTTTTATGGTAAGTTGAGTTTTTACACACACACACACACACACACACACACACACACACACACACACACACACACACACACACTATTGTACATGTCAATTTTTTGAATCTCAAAAAATGTAACTTGTCTTCCATTCAGACAACAGACAAAATCGAGAAATAAGAAACAGCTATAGTCCTTCTCAATGCTTCAAACAAAGCAAGAGACCTGCAGGGGATTCAGAGATTTTCCTTCGCTGCAAAATGTGTCTTATCCTGTAGCTAAGCCCAATACTGTAATAGAAGACTGGGTCTGGAACAGAAGACGCCCTGCCCTCTTTTTATTTTCACCCCCCCCTCTTCAGGTTTTTCTTTTTCTCCTCCTCCTCCATTAGGCCTACATCATTCCTTTGGGTGTTTGTATAGTGTCCCTTAGTTACCTCCGAAGACACCCAGCAGGTCGGCAGCGGCAGGCAGGCAGCTCAGACAGTTAAAAGCCTGCCCTGTCTCACTCATAGGAACAAGGCCATCAATAATTCACCGTCATCGGGAAGCATTATCTAACAGGCTGATAAAACATTTAAAATGGTGGGTGACAACACGGAAAGCGTGAAGAAGTGCGCCGTAAGAGAAGGAACGCAAGAGGAGGACACTGCAGGTGGCAAAGGAGGAGGACGTTCATTCTTAACAGATGTGACACTGCTGCAGTTAAAGATGAACTTGGGCGAAGACGAAGTCTCACTTCCAACGGTACTCTGATGGGTTACCTACTCCTCCGAGGCCAATTTACTCATTACACATCAAGTACAGAATCTGCCTTACTAAACAACTGTAAAGGGAATGTACTCTGATGTGCTAGCCTGCTATACACTGCGCAGCCTTCAGTCTGGTTTAACTGCTAAGCTAGCTACCCACTGGAGGAGTAACTAAATTAAACTAAATAACGGCACTGGAAGTGAATGAAAGATCAGCCTATTGCGGTGCATCTCTTTGTTTGCACCATAACAGTTGAAGTATAGGCTGTAAGTGGAGGTGGAAGCATTCACTGGCCTGTATTAACAACTAGGCCTTTCTCAGTGAAAAGAGAAATCCCTTTAAGCCCAGATCAATTACACCCAGGCTCGGCTGTAATTAAAATGTCTTGACAAAAGGTCCAGGAGCGCATGACACAAACCTGCATGCTGAAAATAAGCCTCGTTCAATCTATAGCAAGCAGGGATTGGTTGGAAAGGGTTTGGGTTTAAGATTCAGCTCGGGTTTCCTATAGGCATGTTGTATGGTACGCTAAACTTCAAAGGAATCTTTTCATGTTTCTTCACATCGTTTTTCCCCCTGCTTGATATGACATTATTTCCCTCATTAAGATGGGTAGGGTTAGATACAGCACATCATATGCTATTTACCATGAGGTAGATAGCATATACTGTACATCAAGTACATCATCTACTCAAAACCTGAAACAAAATCATGTTTGCAATCACATAAAATTAAATATTTAATTAGGGCCTACAGCCAAAAAACATTTCTGTTACTCTAACCATCAACAAAGTCATTATTTGTTCCATTTAAGTATGTTTGATAGTTAACTGTGTTCAGCAGAGAGAAGACAGGCTGCTTACGACTCTCTAATTAAAACTGCCAGAGCAATCAGCAATCACAACTCTGCTCTCCAAATATCATCAAGATCTGATTTGCTTGGCTGATCAACAACAGAGCCCTGCTCTCGCTAGCTCTTTCTTTCTTTCTCTACCTCCCTTTCTCTCTCTCTCTCTCTCTCTCTCTCTACCACCTCTCTCTTTCATTTTCCCCTCTCATCTCTCTCTCTCTGCCTGCAGCCTCTCGGTCTTCAGGACGCTTTTGAAATGGAACAAATCATCACAACTCAAGGAAGGGAAAAGGGGGGGGAATGAAGGAGTCTGGCTCTGACTCTGAATGGGAGAATTGCTTTGGTTTGTTCGGTTTGTTCAGTATGCCATTTGGGTCGGGATGTTATTCTTTCCAAACATCATGCAGATGCAGACGCAGAGACACGTACATAGAATTAAGAGTGAATTCTTTGTTATGAGGCCACAACAACCCACAGGAAATAATCAGTGCAAAATAAGATTAGATGATATCATCTGATTGTTGGCGGTGATGGTTGCAGAGATCTCTCTCAAAAACAGTGTCCTTGGATTAAGACAAACACAGAAAACCTGGGCAGTGAACAACATTCACTCAATACATATCCAGTGAGAGACCTGTCTATCAGGCCATTCTAGTTCAGTGCAGTGCAGGCTAACAACCACTATCATGGACCAAGATAGACAGAGCCGTGTAAAAGACAGAAAAATGGACAGAGCCGTATGAAAGACTGGAAGTGTGAACTCGCCAGCTGGATAATCGCTACCATTTGTTGCCTTCCCATCATTTCCTGGTGCTCATAGTATCTCAGATTTGGGTGACAGACAGGGGGCTGCCAATCAAATGTTCAAGGACTTTGACAATGGCTTCCTCACATTGGAAACATAATGGTTCCATCTCGAGCCCCATGTGTGGCACAAACAGACAGCAAAATGGACATTAGACATGGCATGGTGGGGGAGAGGAAAGGGGGGTTCTGAAGACCACAGGTGATAGTGATGCTGTGTCTATGGAAGCATTGTTTTCCACCCTCAAAAATATATATTTGAAATTGGCAATAACAGTCTTCTGATGGAAAAAAAATTCCTCACGTCAAATGCTAGCAATATCTTGACATTTATGTTCGGGACTTGGACAATACACACACAAAGTAAATAAGCTTCTGCTCAACCTACAAGGTATAGAAAAATAGTTTTCTCTGCTTATAAACTCAGAAAAAAAATGTGTCTTCTTCAGGACCCTGTCTTTCAAAGATAATTCGTCAAAATCAAAATAACTTCATTATAAAAGGGTTTAAACACTGATTCCCATGCTTCTTCAATGAACCATAAACAACTAACGAACATGCACCTGTGGAACGGTCGTTAAGACACTAACAGCTTACAGACGGTAGGCAATTAAGTTCACAGTTATGAAAACTTAGGACACTAAAGAGGCCTTTCTACTGACTCTGAAAAACATCAAAATAAAGATGCCCAGGGTCCCTGCTCATCTGTGTGAACGTGCCTTAGGCATGCTGCAAGGAGGCATGAGGACTGCAGATGTGGCCAGGGCAATAAATTGCAGTGTGCGTACTGTGAGACGCCTAAGACAGCACTACAGGGAGACAGGACGGACAGCTGATCGTCCTCACAGTGGCAGACCACGTGTAACAACACCTGCAAAGGACCGGTACATCCGAACATCACACCTGCGGGACAGGTACAGGATGGCAACAACCCGCCGAGTTACACCAGGAATGGACAATCCCTCTATCAGTGCTCAGACTGTCCGCAATAAGCTGAGAAAGGCTGGACTGAGGGCTTGAAGGCCTGTTGCAAGGCAGGTTCTTACCAGACATCACCGGCAACAACGTCGCCTATGGGCGCAAACCCACCATCGCTGGACCAGACAGGACTGGCAAAAAGTGCTCTTCACTGACGAGTCGCGGTCTTGTCTCACCAGGGGTGATGGTTGGATTCAGGTTTATCGTCAAAGGAATGAGCATTACACCGAGGCCTGTACTGTGGAGCGGGATCGATTTGGAGGTGGATGGTCCGTCATGGTCTGGGGCGGTGTGTCACAGCATCATCGGACTGAGCTTGTTGTCATTGCAGGCAATCTCAACGCTGTGCGTTACAGGGAAGACATCTTCCTCCCTCATGTGGTACCCTTCCTGCAGGCTCATCCTGACATGACCCTCCAGCATGACAATGCCACCAGCCATACTGCTGGTTCTGTGCGTGATTTCCTGCAAGACAGGAATGTCAGTGTTCTGCCATGGCCAAAAAATAGCCCAGATATCAATCCCATTGAGTACGTCTGGGACCTGATGGATCGGAGGGTGAGATCTAAGGCCATTCCCCCCAGAAATATCTGGGAACTTTCAGGTGCCTTGGTGGAAGGGTGGGGTAACATCTCACAGCAAGAACTGGCAAATCTGGTGCAGTCCATGAGGAGGAGACGCACTGCAGTACTTAATGCAGCTGGTGACCACACCAGATACTGACTGTTGTTTTTGATTTGGACCTCCCCTTTGTTCAGGGACACATTATTCCATTTCTGTTAGTCACATGTCTGTGGAACTTGTTCAGTTTATGTCTCAGTTGTTGAATCTTGTTATGTTCATACAAATATTTACACATGTTAGGTTTGCTGAAGATAAACGCAGTTGATAGTGAGAGGATGTTTATTTTCTTGCTGAGTTTATTATGCAATGTGTGAATGAAGCGCAACAATGAAAATAACCACAAAAATTATAAACAGAACCCAAACATAATTATATCTGAATTTGGATTATGGTGGTGTGTCATCAGTGACCAGAAAGCCCATGGCGTCTGTTAAAAAATTATAGTCCGACAGCTATTTGCTCAAATCCTCTGAAACAATTATACATAGAAATTCAATGTGTCTATCATGAGAACAGGCCCAGAGATGAATTCAAAGGAATAACATTGGTTTGATGGAGTGTGAATGGCTCTCAGATAAGCTAAATTCTTTGTCTTACTTGTATGCAAATATTAAAATACAAACCTTCATGTGATGAGAGAACTTATGCTGATTTATGATTTATGCATACATGTTCATATCAATGCAAGACTAATTTCCAGTTATGATGCATGTTAAAAACCTGTCTGGATGGTGATGGCAAAGAACGATGGCGATGGCCAAAATGAACAACGATAATCATGCAGAGTCCTGGGAGAAGACACTTTAAGTCCAGTTGTATGTAAGTCTGTCTGTTCAATCAAATTAACAATCCTTCAAAAAAGGAAAGGGAAACATGACTCCAATTGTGTGGCACCTGTATATTCTAAACTTGCCATTTCTAGAAATCATTGACAACAAAAAACATAATTCGTAGCAGGCCTGAGATCTGCCTCAGCCTAATCCACCCTACCAAGACAAAAGCATACCACCTGACCTCTATAAGCGCCACACTTCCTGTGACCTGAAGGTATGTCGGACCACCAAAATAACGCACGCCGCGTGTCCATTCCCCCTGAGACAAGTCTCAGAGCAGTGTCTTCTTATTCTAATGCCCTCCAGTCCAGTGGTGGTAGAGCATCACAAAGCATCTCTGAAGGTGGTCCAGGCAACTCACAAGGTCACTGCTAATCTCTTGATAGTTGGAGCCTCTGGACACCTGCCCATCCATCACACCCCAGCGACACGTATCCCACTGGGACAGCTTTACACACTCCAAAGGGTTCAACACGGACCCAAAAAAATCATCCATCACTCAAAAGACTACCAGCCCCCCCGCTCCCCTCTGGAAGACGAGGACTTCGACAACATCAAGGGGGGTTTGCTTTCTTAACCGTGGGGAAAGCATTCCGTATTGAAAGGACTAGGTAGGGTAAGTAAGGAGGGAGCTGTTTGGTGTGAACATATCCAGGGCTGATTGGCTCTATAGCTCAGCTCCAGGGCCTCAACATATCATTAAACATCCATTTGAGAAGCAGTGGGGGAAAGTTAACTGTCATTTAAAGCACAGAGGGCGGCGAGAGAGATTTTGACCCTTTCCGGTGCCCTGTTCCCAATAGAAATACCAAAGGGATACATTAAATCCAATTGGTCAGCTAACCTAACACAATGCAATTTGTTCCAGTCTCAGTCCATTTATCTAAGTGGATATAAAAAGGAGGAAGACGGATGATGAAAAAGCTATGACGGGCATTCGCGATTAAGACTAAATACTGATCAAACAAACCCATCTTCCTCCTCTTCCTCGCACCCCTCTCTCCTTCATTTCCTCGCGTTTGCTCAGTCTCCATCTGTTTGTTCCTAGCTTTTGACAGTGAGTGTGTCAGAGAAACATAACAAGACAGCTGTCAAACTGGCCCCTTGTGATTGAAGATGGCAGGTGAGTCTCTCTCTCTCTCTCCCTGTCTGTGTGGAGTACTGCGCTCACTTTACGACCGGGAGGCAGGATGATCAGGGCCACTGACCCCTAAACAGACGCACCGCTTTATACGCCACCCCTGGCATTTACATCCACTGCCTCTGGAGTTGCGTCCCAAATGGTTTGCTATTCTCTATATAAACTAGAGGTCGACCGATTAGGGTTTTTCAACGACAATACTGATTATTGGAGGACCAAACAAATCCGATACCGATTAATCTGCCGATTTTATATATATATTTGTAATAATGACAATTACAACAATACTGAATGAACAATGAACCCTTTTATTTTAACTTAATAGAATACATTTTTAAAAATCTATTTAGTCACAAATAAATAATGAAACATGTTCAATTTGGTTTAAATAATGCAAAAACACAGTGTTGGAGAAGAAAGTAAAAGTGCAATATGTGCCATGTAAAAAAGACAACGTTTAGGTTCCTTGCTCAGATTATGAGAACATATGAAAGCTGGTGGTTCAATATTCCCAGTTCTTCAGTATTCCCAGTTAAGAAGTTTTAGGTTGTAGTTATTACAGGAATTATGACGCATCAACTATTTCTCTCTATACCATTTGTATTTCATATACCTTTGACTATTGGATGTTCCTACAGGCACTTTTTGTATTGCCAGCCTAATGTCGGGAGTTGATAAACAGCGCTGTGCTTCAAGCATTGCTAAGAGCTGCTCGCAAACGCAGTAAAGTGCTGTTTGAATGGATGCTTACGAGCCGCCTGCTGCCTACCACCGCTCAGTCAGACTGCTCTATCAAATATCAAATCATAGACTTAATTATAATAAACACTCAGAAATACAAGCCTTTGGTCATTAATATGGTCAAAACCGGGGACTATCATTTCGAAAACAAAAAGTTTATTCTTTCAGTGAAATACGGAACCATTCCGTATTTTGTCGAAAGGCTGGCATCCCTAAGTCTAAATATTGCTGTTACATTGCACAACCTTCAATGTTACGTCATAATTAGGTTCAATTCTGGAAAATGTATTATGGTCTTTGTTAGGAAGAAACACAGTTCGCAACGAGCCAGGCAGCCTAAACTGTTGCATATACCCTGACTCTGCTTGCACTGAACACCAGAACAGTGACACAATTTCCCTAGTTAATATTGCCTGCTAACATGGATTTATTTTAACTAAATATGCAGGTTTAAAAAATATATACTTCCGTGTATTGATTTCAAGAAAGGCATTGATGTTTATGGTTGTGCAACAAATGTGCTTTTTTTCGCGAAGATGAATTAGAATGTGATTCGATGATAAATTAACAGGCATCGCATTGACTATATGCAACGCAGGACAAGCTAGTTAACCTAGTTATATCATCAACTATGTGTAGTTAACTAGTAATTATGTGAAGATGGATTGTTCTTTAAGTTTAATGCTAGCTAGCAATTTACCTTGGCTCATTGCAGCCACAAGGTCCTTTTGATGCTGCACTCGTGTAACAGGTGGTCAGCCTGCTATGCAGTTTCCTCATAGATTGCAATGTAATCGACCATAATCAGCATCCGAAAAAAGGCAGACTACCGATTGTTATGAAAACTTGAAATCGGCCCTAATTAATCAGCCATGCCGATTAAATCGGTCGACCTCTAATATAAACTCAGCAAAAAAAGAAACGTCCTCTCACTGTCAACTGCATTTATTTTCAGCAAACTTGACATGTATAAATATTTGTATGAACATAACAAGATTCAACAACTGAGACATAAACTGAACAAGTTCCACAAACATGTGACTAACAGAAATGGAATAATGTGTCCCTGAACAAAGGGGAGGTCCAAATCAAAAACAACAGTTGGTATCTGGCGTGGCCACCAGCTGCATTAAGTACTGGAGTGCATCTCCTCCTCATGGACTGCACCAGATTTGCCAGTTCTTGCTGTGAGATGTTACCCCAGTTTTCCACCAAGGCACCTGAAAGTTCCCAGATATTTCTGGGGGGGAATGACCCTAGCCCTCACCCTCCGATCCATCAGGTCCCAGATGTGCTCAATGGGATTGAGATCCGGGCTCTTTGCTGGCCGTGGTAGAACACTGGCATTCCTGTCTTGCAGGAAATCACGCACAGAACCAGCAGTATGGCTGGTGGCATTGTCATGCTGGAGGGTCATGTCAGGATGAGCCTGCAGGAAGGGTACCACATGAGGGAGGAGGATGTCTTCCCTGTAACGCACAGCGTTGAGATTGCCTGCAATGACAACAAGCTTAGTCCGATGATGCTGTGACACACCGCCCCAGACCACGACAGACCCTCCCCCTCCAAATCGATCCCGCTCCAGAGTACAGGCCTCAGTGTAACGCTCATTCCTTCGACGATAAACGCGAATCCAACCATCACCCCTGGTGAGACAAAACCGCGACTCGTCAGTGAAGAGCACTTTTTGCTAGTTCTGTCTGGTCCAGCGACAGTGGGTTTGTGCCCATAGGTGATGTTGTTGCCAGTGATGTCTGGTGAGGACTTCTCTTACAACAAGCCTGCAAGCCCTCAGTCCAGCCTCTCTCAGCCTATTGTGAACAGTCTGAGCACTGATGGAAGGATTGTGCGTTCCTGGTGTAACTCGGGCAGTTGTTGTTGCCATCCTGTACCTGTCCCGCAGGTGTGATGTCCAGATGTACCGATCCTATGCAGGTGTTGGTACACGTGGTCTGCCACTGCGAGGACGATCAGCTGTCCGTCCCGTCTCCAAGTCAGTAGAAAGGCCTCTTTAGTGTCCTAAGTTTTCATAACTGTGACCTTAATTGCCTAGGGTCTATAGGCCCTGGTCAAAAGTAGTACACTATATAGAGAATATGGTGCCATTTGGGACTTAACCAGGGTCTCTTTGACAAGCCACATCAACAGGCACACAGAGCAACAGACAGCAAGGCTTCTTCACTATTAAACTGGCAATCAGCAGTTGAAACAATAAGGTGAAATCCCCCGCCCCTGTTTCTGTAAAAAGCTAACCACTCTCAAATTCATAGACAAATCTATGGATGCAATGATGGAAGCAAGGAATGACCATACATGATATCAAAAGTATAGTTTTAACCATGTTGAGGCTACAGTGTCTTCAGAATGCATTCATATATGTTAGAAATCACCTTTGGCAGCAATTACATCCCCCGGTAAGTCTCTAAGAGACTTGTTTTTATGTGCTTCAAGCTCTGTCAAGTTGGTAGTTCATCATTGCTAGACAGCCATACATTTAATGTCATCTTGGTAAGCAATTCTAGTGTATATTTGGCCATGTGTTTTAGGTTATTGTCCTGCTGAAAGGTGCATTTGTCTCCCAGTGTACTTTGGAAAGCAGACCGAACCTGTTTGTCCTCTAGGATGTTGCCTGTGCTTAGCTCTATTCCATTTATTGTGTTGGATTTGCCCCAAAAATAACACTTTGCATTCAGGACAAAGTATTTTCTTTGCCACATTTTTTGTAGTTTTAGTGCCTTTAGTGCCTTAATGCAAAAATGATGCATATTTTGATTCTGACAGGCTTCCATCTTTTCCGGCTGTCATTTAGGTGAGTATTGTGGATTAACTACAATGTTGTTGATCCATCCTCAGTTTTCTTCTATCACAGCCATTAAACTTGAACCGTTTTAAAAAGTCACCATTGGCCTCATGGAATCCCTGAGCGGTTTCTTTCATCTCCGGCAACTGAGTTAGGAAGGAAGCCTGCATCTTTGTAGTGACTGGGTGTATTGATACACCATCCAAAGTGTAATTAATAACTTCACAATGCTCAAAAGGATATTTAAAGTCTGCATTTTCTTTTTTAACCCATCTACCAATAGGCACCCTTCTTTGCGAGGCATTGGAAAACCTCTCTGGTGTTTGTGGTTGAATATGTGATTGAAATTCACTGCTCAACTGAGGGACCTTACAGATAATTGTATGTGTGGGGTACAGAGATGAAATAGTCATTCAAAAATCATGTTGAACACTATTATTGCACACAGAGTGAGTCCATGCAACTTATTATGTGTCCTGATAAGCACATTTCTATTCCCGAACTGATTTAGGCTTGCCATAATAAACAGGTTGAATACTTATTGACTCAAGACTTTTTCAGCTTTTCATTTTAATTCATTTGTAAACAAATTCTAAAATTATAATTCCACTTTGATATTATGGGGTGTTATGTGTAGGCAAGTAACACAAAGTCAATTTAATCCAATTTAAATTCAGTCTAACACAACAAAATGTGTAAAAAGTCAAGTGGTGTGAATACCTTCTGAAGGCACTGTATATAGTGTTTCTTCACATTTACAAACATTGGAGTAAAACAAGCTCATATTTTGGGTACTGATGGGGTACGACAATTGAACTAAGCTAATGATGCATTTATACATTATATTCTTCATGAATCAATGGGTACATATCATTAATTTATAAGTGGGAAAAAATGGTTGCAGCAACTGCAGATTGAGGTCCTATCAATCAAATCAAACGGTATTTGTCACATGCTTGGTACACAACAGGTGTAGACTAACAGTGAAATGCTGACTTTACAGGCCCTCAAAAATACAGAGAGAAACAAAATTGAGAAATAATATAAAAAGTCAAACATGTTATAATAAAAGTAATAAACACACAATGAGCAACGTGGCTATATACACAGGTTACCAGTACTGAGTCGATGTGCAGGGGTACGAGGTCATTGAGGTAGGTATGTACATAAACACTGAACAAAAATATAAACGCAACATGTAAAGTGTTGGTACCACATTTCATGAACTGAAATAAAAAAATCCCAAAAAGCTTATACTCTCAAATGCTGTGCACAAATTTGTTTACATCCCTATTAGTGAGCATTTCTCCTTTGCCTAGATAATCCATCCACCTGACAGGTGTGGCATATCAAGAAGCTGATTAAACAGCGTGATCATCAAACAGGTGCACCTTGTGCTGGGGACAATAAAAGGCCACTTTAAAAATGTGCAGTTTTGCCACACAATACAATGCCACAGATGTCTCAAGTTTTGAGGGAGAATGAAATTGGCATGCTGACTGCAGGAATTTGCACCAGAGCTGTTGCCAGAGAATTGAATGTTAATTTCTCTATGACAAGCTGCCTCCAACTTGGTTTCAGAGAATTTGGCAGTATGTCCAACCGGCCTCACAACCACAGACCACGCGTAACCGCACCAGCCCAGGACCTCCACATCCGGCTACTTCACCTGCGCGTTTGTCTGAGGGTTGTGTGTGTGTGTCGGGGTATTTCTGTCTGCATGTTGAGTTTGTTTTTTGTTCAGTATAACTAGGAATAAAGTGACAGATAAAAGAGTAGCAGCAGCATATGTGATGAGACATAAAAGTTAGTGCAAGAAAACGGTCAATGCAGATAGTTAAACAGTTAACAAAATAGCTACCGAGACTTACTATATATTTACAAGTCTTATGGCTTGGAGGTAGAAGCTGTTCAGGGTCCTGTTGGTTGCAGACCTGGTGCATCGGCACCGCTCACCGTGCGGTAGCTGAGAGAAGGGTATATTTGATTTGATACACGAGTTGGGTCCATTTTTAGGACCTTCCTTCCTCCATAGGCCACCCTGATTAATAGCAACCTGAGCTGCAAATAATGGGTTTGAGCTATGTAAATTTCAGAAGAAATAGAAAGAAAATGGAAAGAATGAGGGGGGGAAGAGGCTTTTCCTCTTTCTTGACCGTCATATATTGTTATCCATTTGTGAGGAGGTGTGTGTGTGTGTGTGTGTGTGTGTGTGTGTGTGTGTGTGTGTGTGTGTGTGTGTGTGCTGAATCTTCCCAATTTAATTGTGTTCGACATCCCTATTAGGTAATGTTTGATAAGATATTAAAGAAACATTTTTTTCTTTAAATAAACACAGCAAGACCACACTCAGCAAGGCATTCTTTCACAGAAGAGCAACAGCTGCATTGCATTGAAAATAAACATTATCTCTTTCACAGAGAAACATTAGAGGCCATTGGTTGCTCAAAACAGTGCTTTACAAAAACCTCTCGAAGAGGCATCCAGAAACCTGTATTGATTTACAGTAAAGCGTGTAATTAACAAAAACTGTGTTTCGTTACACAGCAGCCCGTAAATATAAATGTATTGACCTTTTAGCTTTAATTATTATAATTATATTTTTTTTTACAAAACTAATTACACAACATGCCACTTAAAGATTGTAGGTCTATTGTGTAGTTTCACCTTGAGTTATCTTTATTATAGAGCTGAGGGGAGGGGTTCTGGTGTTTATCCCAAGTATAGCCCTACTTCATACTTTTATTATGTTAGGCAATAGCAAACTAAACGTGAGCTGTAAAGGGTTAAATTCATTTAAACCATGTTCTAGTTTTAACATTTTTGCAAAAATTAATCACACGTCAACATATTTAAATAAGCTCCTACCAAAATCTCCAAGGGAACACGGCAACGAGTAGTTTTCCATTTTTGCTACTTACTTTGGGGATTTTGGATTGAATTATGGCGGCCTACCAACTCTGTCAATCCTAACTAAATATGCATTTGCAATCGAAACACAAGAACACACACACACAGAATATTGATGTTGTACAGTTGTCTGCAATAAACAACACCATTCTTATTCTGTAGCACACCACTGCCCGCCCCCTCTCCGGACAAAACTGTTTGGGGGAAGGTAGCTCAAGTTCTTGCCATTGAAATGCAGCCACTTTGATATGTAAATTGATAGTTACGAGAAAAAAAAAACCACGAGAAATCACACTAGCATACATTGAAGCCATTTGCACTCGAGCCGATGTGAGATGAGATGGCACTTCCCCTGGAGACCCCGGGCCTGGACAAATGGACCAACCTACAGAGATAGCGTCTGGGGCGGGGGAGCGGAGGAGTAGGGAGAAGGGGGGCAACGGGACATTTGTCCCAGTGAATTCCCCATCCCAACTCTGACATGAGTAAATGATGCTCCTGCCGTTTCTAGACCCGTATTGAAAACAAATTAAGACAAGGTTTTCGATTTTACCATCCATTATAGGCCATTCCAGTATTTGATCAAATAACCTGGTTAAAAATGCTTAGATTTTCAAGTACATTCCCCGTTCTGATTTGACTAAGTTAAACAGGCCACGTCACCAGTGTCGAGAATGGAATGGGCCAACACAAACATTTACTCCCTGTAGTGAGTTTAGTGTTGTGTCTACAGGTAAGCTACTGCATCACCTGTGTTATATATAGTTTATTAGAATAATCATTTATAAACTACACTTTTCCACATGCTACCTTTTACTATACCACAGGTCAGTATAGTTCACTTGTCTATCCATCATTCATAGTGACAATAGTGGTTGGTAGATCATTTTCCCAGATGTGCAATAGGCTAACTAGCAATCATACCACACATAAAAGCCACATCAATTTTCAATATGAATCCACAAGTACAAATAGGAATAGTTGAGAGGCAGCAGAGAGGGCAGGTGCATCATTTGAGACATGGGACATTCAGCTTAAAAAGCTCTTGCTATTGATCTTGTTTGGGGGACAATACAATTATCCTACCGAGCAGCTATTTTCTTGCGCATATATATTGCTTCTATGCAGATTCTTAGAATATTCACATTAAAATCTGTCAAAATTGGATGGAAACCCAGCTACAGACGCCCTAAAGACTGCGCTAGTCCATTGTCACTTTGATTATGCCTGCAAATCATGGCTCACCAGCAGCCCCAAACATCTAAAGAATAAGCTACAGGCCAACCAAAACAAGCTTGTAAGAATCGTACTTTAAAATCCCCCGTCATACTCATCTGGAGGTTGAGCATTTCTTTGTCTGCATCTCTGTAATTGTATATGTATTTATGTTTTTTTTTTAAATAGACCACAATGGAAATAAGTCCCTGACTTTATTGTTCAATCCAGATGACTTTAAAAAAAAACTTTGTACTGAGCATTAAAAAAAAAAAGTTAAGTACTGAGAAATAAAATCAACCCGAGTGGCGCAGTCTAAGGCACTGCATCTCAGTGTTAGAGGCGTCACTACAGACCCTGGATCGATTCCAGGTTGTACCGCACAATTGGCCCAGTGTCATTAGGGTTAGGCCGGTGCAGGCCGTCAACGTAAATAAGAATTTGTTATTAACTGACTTGCTTAGTTAAATAAAGGATAAATAATGAAATAAAAAATCCAAACTGTGCAGTGGCCATTTGGTGAATGGAAAGAGACATCTGTTACAGAACACCAGAAAGTTGAATGACACTCGGAGATTGTCAAACCTTCGATACTGGGTCAGCCTACAAGGTAGGGAGAGATAAATGTTATGTTTGTCGTGATTGGAATAGTCTGCTTATTGTGGTGTTGAACAAGTGAAACATTATATTGAAGTGCCCAACATCGGCATGCTTTGTACATTGGTTGTGTAGTGCATTGGCACAGAAACCTGTTGGTGGAAAATGTGTTGCATATATTCTATATAATTAAAAATATGGCATCAAAATGTTGAAAATCTGATTTCCCCCTTGCTGATAATTGTCTGCAGCCGCCTCTGATCGTAGTGTGATGAAACAGGCAGGGAGAGTGAACTCCTCCGTGCATGCTGATGTGGCAAAGTCAATATTCAGGTTAATAAACAGGGTCGCTACAGTTATTGTTATTTGCGGTAGTAAACATTATTTTGAGTTAAATTTCACAGCCTCCCCTCCTCATAATTATTTTACAGTACAAGGGGAGGGTCATGTGAAAATATTTGTAATGTTGGGGGGGGGTGCATTTTTTTTTATGACACCTTGAGTTGGGCCAGCCCCACCCCCAACTAAATTTCGACCTGTCCCTTAAATGAATGCTGTATTTGATGCCTTTAGTAGCCTAGGCCTCTCTATTCACCGCAGCACATCAAATCAATTTTTTTTGTAACATGCACCGAATACAACGGTGTGGACCTTACAGTGAAATGCTTACTTACAAGCCCTGAGATGCAGAGCTCTCAGGGGCAGTAAGATAAGGCACTGGCGTGTGTGTGCGTATCATCACACATGGTTGGCTTAGATATCTGTGAATTATACATGTTCAGTGAAATGATCTCATGTTACAGCCGTGGAGTGGAGAGGTCGATGAAGACAGCACCTGACTTAGGTCGTGTCCACAGGATTACATGTAATGGGCGAGGTTACATTTATTTTGACGGCATCACTGCACTTCTGTAATTAAACGCGTGTTACCTAGAAAAAGAATTATAGCCAAGCGACCATAATGCACATAAGTTGTCATTTTCTTTCAAATCCAAGGTGACTATGCTACTGTCTCTTTTACAGTGACTCGCCCAACACCTCAGCATCACAGGTGAGATCTATTCTAATTATCAAAACCGAGAGAACAAGAACGAACGCCTCATTCCGAGACAGACATAATAAAACACATAATACTATATTTCAGTTAGTAGCCCTCTTATCCATCCATGAATTAATTGCATGTAACTGTATAACTAGCCTAGATTTGTTTTTATCATTCATCGTTTGAATTGAATCCAATTCAGAGCAACGATGGCCGTTGAAGAAACCACATCTGGATAAGCCTCATGCAACTTTTTTTATATACATAAAACCCATGGCCCGGAGTCGCTTAATGTGAGAACCACTGACGTCTGGTAAAATGCAATTATTTCATCTGTTCAGAATGTACAATCTTTAGGCTGGTATGTTCTAGAATGCAGTCGCAGACAGACCTCATTTTCACAGCGACTGGTTTATTTTCAAGCGATGTCAATGTCAAGCAATCTGTAAGTGTTTTTAAAATGGAGTGACATTTGGTAAAATGTCAGTTAGTGACTCTTGTACCACACCGATATCGTAAGGAATGGTTTTCTCAACTCAGCCTCTAAACTCCCACCTTTCTCACAAGTAGGCTCACAAGCGTACAGACGCGATGGTGGCATGCTATGCCAATGTTTGAATACTTACATTTGAGGTGAACAGTCCTAAATGGTGTTTGACGAATATTTCAGTTTGGCATTGAAGGAACACGGAGAGAGTGGTCACCCCTTCAGCAGGCTAGAGGCCCCCCTCAAACTCGGAATACGCAGCGGGCAACACAAAGACGTCCGTGGTTCCGATGCATGCTCCAATTACGAGGGACAGATCGTGTTGTTTCTTGTGGCAGGTATCTCTCTCTCTCTCCAAGTCCACGCGTCCCCAAGGACCGGACAAACTGTTCCTTAGCGAGATGCCGTTCGGGAACTATTAATCAATAGTTTTTTTCCCATATCCCCCTCGCACGCATCCACATTTTCCCTTCGATTGGACACAATGAATTCAAAAACTGCACGGCTCCAATGTTATTGTAGCCTAAAAGAGGCGAATGAGAAGCATATCAGCACATATCCTAAAAATAAAACATGCAGTCGTATTCCACGACGTCGCCAATACAATGCTGAAACAGTCTACAATGCGACTATAGTTCGGGGGGCCTGTGTCTGTGCGTCGGGCTTGTGCTCCAGGCAATCTCTGCGCTGCTCCAATCACACACCGATCTGCCAGCGCCAGTCGGACTCCTAAACCAAAAAATACGAGGAGAAACGTTGGGCCGGCTCCCTGCTCTGCAACAGCTGGCTTTCAATGGGCCACCCTAAAACCTGGCGCGGATCATGCAAAAGGCAGGGAGGGACTGGTGTCTGGTGCTTTCAGCCGTTTTCTATCGGATTTGTCTATGAAGAATAGGGCCCCTAAAGGCAGGAGCTGGTAGCTGGATATTGATAGTGATAACAGGGACTGTCAAATAGCCCACAGATTGCAAGATGCATCTAAACACAGTGTATAATCTATAGGTCTGTGAAATATGTCATTCATTTCAATGTGGGCTATTATTACGGGACTCAGTAGATTCATACTCATTCTCACAACAGGAGTAGTCACTACTAAACAAAAACAGGGAAAGGGAAAATGCAGCTCTGTTATTATATTATCATTTCAGCTGGACCTTCTGGATAAAGGTGAAAAAGCCACACCAGGAAGTTAAAGGCAGACTCAGAAAAATGGCATTACGAGCCGCACCGCAGATATTGAAATGAATTGCCAAACGTAGTTCTCAAACAGTCACACACGGTATCTATGCATGTTGTATGGGTTTGCTTCACACTGTTCCAGTGTGGAACCAGGGGACCAAAACAGCGGAGTTGAGCCTCGCACTTCAACACTCTTAGTTGTTGCAGAAATGGACCCACTATGCTGTTTACTTTCTGCATGTACGTCATATTGCGGAGTCTACCTTTAATAAGATTGTATGGGGCCACTGCTCATCGAAAAACGTATGTGTAAACGACATCAATGTGCTGCTAACAGTTTAGCGTCCTCCACTGTCCCTGTCTCCACACAGGGCTCAAACCAGTGATCCTCTACCTTGCAACACACGTGACTGCCCTTCTTGATAACGTGCAAACCAAATGAGCTATACAAAAGGTACCGATTGGATGACTCTATCAGCGACATTTCAAGCTAGCTGTGGAGTGATCTTACAGCAGGTTCTTAACTCTGTTACATAAGCCCGCTAAGCACAAGAAGCCATCACATCTAAACACATCCATCTTAAACACAAACCAAAAAGCATCCCTCTAGTAATCCACCGGCCAATAGGAACTGTTTGTCTACCTGTTTATATAAATTTACCAGCTGTGTATGTATACACTATCAACATGACCACAGAGTCACTGCAATGCATAACCCCCAGAGCAAGTCCCCTGGTGACAACATGTCGTTTTGGATTACAGGCAAGAAATTGTAATTCCTGTTGTTTTATGACCTTGTTATGTGGGAACATCAAATGTGAACTGTATATGTCTTGTTGTCATTATGGACAACAATGGATGCACTGGATGGGGAAATTATATCCGTCAGCTGGATTGAGCTCGGCAGCTTTATAGTAATTTTCTTCAGTTTCCCAGAATTCCCAGGTATGTTTCCCTTTGACCATAGTATCACACAGCCTATTAGTAATATACTGTACAGTTTATGCACCATTACTTTCTACTATTTATAGAAATAATGTTTGTTAAAACATGAAATGAAACAACAAAACGACAGACTCCCTTACTAGTGCATTTTGACACAGCATACACCACTCTGGTGCAGAGGTCTAAGGTACTGCATCTCAGTGCTTGAGGCATCACTACAGACACCCTGGTTTGAATCCAGGCTGTGCCACAACCGGCTGTGATTGGGAGTCCCATTGGGCGGCGCACAATTGGCCCAGCGTCGTCCGGGTTTCGTGGTACATAAGAATTTGTTCTCAACTGACTTGCCTAGTTACAGAATTTTTTTTACAATTATTACCCTAAACAATAAGTACCCTACTCTATCAAAAAGAAAAGACAGAAAACACAACAGCAAAGTTTGAAGACAAGTTATTGTCCTGAATGAAGATGAATTGACCCTCTTTTTCTCTCCCAAGTCAAAGTACATTGCAAGGTCAGTGGGCTCTGTTACACGTAGGCTTCAATAAAAAAGCCAGTCTCCTGGCCGCACAGGGGAAATGTGAATTTGGGTCAAATTCACCAGGTGGAAAGTGAGAGGATTAGTGAGGAGCTCATGTTTTTCGAGGCATCATTTTACAAAATAAAGAATAGTGCAGTAAGAGAAAACAGATGTAATGATGGTAATCCGCTGGCACATATTCCTATTTAGAGAAATAATGTTTATGTATAGAGTACAACTGAAAGTATAAACACTCTTCTTTATTTGAACTGAACTGCGAAGGTCCTGAAATATTTGTGTGTTTTACTCTTTCGGGGCTTGTGGTAAATCCCATATATGTCCAAAAGACACACAAGTAGCCCCTTCCCTGTGTTTTCAGAACACTTATGGTGCTCTCAGAAAATGCTTATTCTTGCCATTTCACTGTAGCCTCGCATTGTTGCCCTTACTCAATGTGGGGCTGATGTTTCAGTCCATTTTGTTTACTTTTTTTTTGGTGTGAGCCTGTGAAGAAAAGCTCCCACCCATACATATGCATCACCTCATCCTGGATTCTTTCTCAAGATTGTCAGGTTTCCCCGTTTTTCTGAGTAATGAAGCCTTAGAATGGGTGAAAGAAAGAAACCAACAATAATAGGATCTCATATTGAAGAACTAAGACACTCCTTCCTTTCCTACTACAAACCGATGCTGGCACTTCGGTAGTACAGACTGGAATATGTTCTGGGATTCATCTGATGGTATTGAGGAGTTTACCACATCAGTCACCGGCTTCATTAATAAGTGCATCAACGTCATCCCCATAGTGACGTACGTACTTTTCCCAACCAGAAGCCATGGATGACAGGCAATATCCGCACTGAGCTAAAGGCTAGAACTGACACCATTCAAGGAATGGGAAACTAATGCAGACGCTTATAAGAAATCCTGTTTCGACCTCCAATGAGCCACTAAACAGGAAAAGCGTCAATGCAGGCCTAAGATCGAATTCTACTATGCAGATGATGCTCATCGGATGTGGCAGGGCTTGCCAACTATCATGGATTACAAAGGGAAACCAGGCCACGAGCTTCCCAGTGAAAAGGGCCTACCAGATGAGCATAGAAGACATTTAGCTTGCTTCGAGGCAAGCAACACTGAACCATGCATGAGAGCAGTGATTGTTGCCGGGCGACAGTAGCCGATATGAGTAAGACCTTTAAACAGGTTAACATTCACAAGGCCGCAGGGCCAAATGGATTACCATGACACGTACTCAGAGCATGTGCTGACCAGCTGACAAGTGCCTTCACTGACATTTTCAACCTCTCCCTCTGTAATACTTACAGTGCCTTCAGAAAGTATTCATACCTCTTGACTTATTCCACATTTTGTTGTGTTACAGCCTGATTTCAAAATGGATAAAATAAAAATTACCCATCTACACACATTAGCCCATAGTGACAAAGTGAAAACATGTTTTTAGACATGTTGGCAAATGTATTGAGAATGTCTAATTTACATAAGTATTCACACCCCTGAGTCAATACTTTATAGAAGCACCTTTGATGGCGATTACAGAGTCTTCTTGCGTAAGTCTCTATGAGCTTTGCACACCTGGATTGTACAATATTTGCCATTATTCTTTAAAATATGATTCAAGCTCTGTCAAATTGACTGTTGATCATTGCTAGAGAGCCATAGATTTTTAAGACGATTTAAGTCAAAACTGTAACTAGGCCACTCAGGAACATTCTATGTTAAGCAACTCCAGTGTATATTTGGCCTTGTGTTTTAGGTTATTATGCTGCTGAAAGGTGAATTCGTCACCCAGTGTTTGTTGGAAAGCAGACTGAAACAGGTTTTCCTCTTGGATTTACCCCGTACTTATAGCTGTATTCCGTTTCTTATTATCCCCTCAAAAAACTCCCTTGTCCTTGCTGATGGCAAGCATATGCATAACATGATGCAGCCACCACCATGCTTGAAAATATGAAGAGTGGTATTAAGTGATGTGTTGTGTTCGATTTCCACAAACATAAGCATTTTATATTCAGGATGAAAAAGTTTGTTTCTTTCCCACATTTCTTGCAGTATTACTTAAAAGGAAATGTAAAAAACATTCTACTTCGTATTCATCATCTCCAGCACCACCCCAACATCAACATATGTGAAAATGGTACATCTCTATGTTTTGTATTAACAAATATAGAGGAAGATTTATTTCCAAAGTCATCATCGGTGTGCATCATGTGATTTTTAACCAGTTATTAATTGTCCACTAATTGGTTGATGATGTAATTGGAAACACTTATCTTCCTCTCTTTTTGATGAAAAAACATAGAAATGCACCATTTCACATATGTTAATGATGGGGTATTGTGTAGTGTTTTGTTGCAAACAGGATGCATGTTTTGGAATATTTTTTTATTCTGTACAGGCTTCTTTCTCTTCACTCTGTCATTTAGGTTTGTATTGTGGAGTAACTACAATGTTGTTGATCCATCCTCAGTTTTCTCCTATCACAGCCATTAAACTCTGTAACTGTTTTAAAGTCACCATTGGCCTCATGCTGAAATCCCTGAACAGTTTCCTTCCTTTCCGGCAAATGAGTTAGGAAGGACGCCTGTGTCTTTGTAGTGACTGGGTTTATTGATACACCATCCAAAGCCAAATTAAAAGTTCACCATGCTCAATGGGATATTCAGTGTCTGCTTTTTTATTTTTTATTTTTTAGATATCTACTAATCGGTGCCCTTCTTTGCAAGGCATTGAAAACCTCCCTGGTCTTTTGAGGTTGAATCTGTGCTTGAAAGTCACTACTCGATTGAGGGAACTTACAATTAATTGTATGTGTGGGGTACAGAGATGGAGAAGTCATTAAAAAAATAATGTTAACCACTAATATTGAACACAGAATGAGTCCATGCAAGTTATTATACGATTTGTTAAGCACATTTTTACTCCTGAACTTATTTAGGGGTTCCATAACAGAGGAGTTGAATACTAATTGTCTCAAGACATTTCCGCTTTACATTTTTTTATTAATTTAGAAAAATTCATACAAACAAACTATCACATTGACATTATGGGGTACTGTGTGTAGATCAGTGACACAAAATCCAATTTTAATCAGTTTATAATTCAGGCTGTAACACAACAAAATGTGGAAAAAGTAAAGGGGTGTGAATACTTTCTGAAGGCACTGTACATGTTTCAAGCAGACCACCATAGTCCCTGTGCCAAAGAATGCCAAGGTAACCTCTCTAAATGAATATCGCCCCATGGCACCCACATGAAGTGCTTTAAAAGGCTGGTCATGGATCATATCAACACCATCATCCCAGCCACCCTAGACCCACTGCAATTAGCATACCACCCCAACAGTTCCACAGATGACACAATCTCTATTGCACTCCACAAAGCCCTCTCCCACCTGGGCAAGAGTAACACCTATGTGAGAATGCTGTTAATTGATTACAGCTCAGTGTTCAACACCATAGTGCCCTCCAAGCTCATCAGTAAGCTAAGGATTCTGAGACTGAACACCTCCCTCTGCAACTGGATCCTGGACTTCCTGACGGGCCACCCTCCAGGTGGTAAGAGTAGGCAACAACACATTCGCCACACTGACCCTCAACATGGGGGCCCCTCAGGGGTGTGTTCTCAGTCCCCTCCTGTACTACCTGTTCACCCACAACTTCAACACCATTATTAAAGGAAAATTCCACCCCAAAACTTTTGGTATTTGTTTCATTAGTCATTACCAGTCGAAGGTTTGGTCACACCTACTCATTCAAAGGTTTTCTACATTGTAGAATAATAGTGAAAACATCAAAACTATGAAATAACACATATGGAATCATATAGTAACCAAAAAAGTGTTAAACAAATCCAAATATATTTTAGATTTAAGATTCTTCAAAGTTGCCACCGTTTGCCTTGATGACAGCTTTGACCACTCTTGGCATTCTCTCAACCAGCTTCACCTGGAATGCTTTTCCAACAGTCTTGAATGAGTTCCCACATATGCTGAGCACTTGTTGGCTGCTTTTCCTATACCCTGCGGTCCGACTCATCCCAAACCATCTCAATTGGGTTGAGGTTGGGTGATTGTGGAGGCCAGGTCATCTAATGCAGCACTCCATCACTCTCCTTCTTGGTCAAATAGCCCTTACACAGCCTGGAGGTGTGTTGGATGATTGTCCTGTTGAAAAACAAATGATAGTCCCACTAAGCGCAAACCAGATGGGATGGCATATCGCTGCAGAATGTTGTGGTAGCCATGCTGGTTAAGTGTGCCTTGAATTCTAAATTAATCACAGACAGTGTCACCAGCAAAGCACTCCCACACCATAACACTCCTCCTCTGTGCTTTACTGTGGGAAATACACATGCGGAGATCATCCATTCACCCACACTGCAAAAAAAATAATACAAAAAAATCTCACAATGACACAGGGTTGGAAACAAAAATCTCCAATTTGGACTCCAGACCAAAGGACAAATTTCCATTGCTCATGTTTCTTGGCCCAAGCAATTCTCTTCTTCTTATTGGTGTCCTATAGTAGTGGTTTCTTTGCAGCAATTCGACCTTGAAGACCTGATTCACACGATCTCCTCTGAACAGATGTGTCTGTTACTTGAACTCCGTGAAGCATTTATTTGGGCTGCAATTTCTGAGGATGGTAACTCTAAGGAACTCATCCTCTGCAGCAGAAGTATCTCTGGGTCATCCATTCCTGTGATGGTCTTCATGAGAGCCAGTTTCATCATAGCGCTTGATGGTTTTTGCGACTGTACATGAAGAAACTTTGAAAGTTGTTGAAATGTTTCATATTGACTAACCTTCATGTCTTAAAGTAATGATAGACTGTAATTTCTTTGTGCTTATTTGAGCTGTTCTTGCCATAATCTGGACTTGGTGTTGTACCAAATAGGGCTATCTTCTGCATATCACCCCTACCTTGTCACAATACAACTGATTGGCTCAAACGCATTAAGAAGGAAAGAAATTCCACAAATGAACTTTTAAGAAGGCACACCTGTTAATTGAAATTCATTCCAGGTGACCACCTCATGAAGCTGGTTGAGAGAATGCCAAGAGTAGGCAAAGCTGTCATCAAGGCTAAGGGTTTTGGTTACTACATAATTCATATGTGTTATTTGATAGTTTTGACATCTTCATAATTATTCTACAATGTAGAAAATAGTAAAAAATTAAGAAAATCCCTGGAATGAGTAGATGTTCTAAAACGTTTGACTGGCAATGTATATAAACTGAGACACAACTCCTCTTTGTTGGGCTCTCAACCATACACCATTGAGGTGATGTTTGACCTGTCTCATTTTTGAAAATCTTAATTAAAAAAAGGTTGTTGAATAATCAACAATCTCTCTCCTTTCTGGTTAGAATTTCCATGACAGCCATGAGACTGCTAAATAGTTAGTCCATGTAGCTATTAAGTGAACTATTTACCTATCTGCATTGACCCTTTTTGCGCTAACTCTTTTGACTCATCACATACTGTATGCTATTGCTACTGTTTATTATCTATCCTGTTGTCACTTTATTCCTAGTTATATGTTCATATCTACCTCAGTTACCTCGTACCCCTGCACATCGACTTGGTACTGGTACCCAGTGTATATATAGTTATCATTACTTATTGTGTATTTATTATTACTTGTATTATTACCTCTTTTACATTTCTATTTTTTCTCTATTTTCTCTCTCTCTGCATTGTTGGGAAGGACACGTAAATAAGCATTTTGCTGTTAGTCAACACCTGTTGTTTATGAAGCATGTGACAAATAACATTGGATTTGATTTGATTTTGAGTCATCTCAGGCAAGGTTATTTATAATTTGACTGCATTTCAGTGAAACATCTGCACGACACATTTCCCAATTTCACAGTACACATTTTTTTCTACTAAAGTGTATAACAAACAAAGCACATTGAGATGAACCTTTTAACACTTTTGTAGCCTGTAAGAAGTAAATAGTTTTTTGTATTTTTGAGAAATGATCTGAGGATTAGTTCAATCTTTGCTCCCTCTGCACCAGTACTGGTTGTCTTCAGATACTATGCTTAAGTCTTTGAGAACTACCTTTTATGTTGCCTTTTCTGGGGGCTGTCGGAAAAAGACCCCCAAAAAAGTCCCATGTGACGTCTCTCATTCCTCCACCACATATTTTCTTTGATTTAGCTTCCCATGGATGTGTTTTCCCCCAAATGTGTTGTTCAGATTATTGTCAAAACCTCATGCAGGATTGTGGACCGTTTCAACAAACCTTAACACCGTTAATAAGAGGGTACAAGAGAGTGTTGTGGTAAATATGTCTCGAGTCATTATTCAGTGGTTTTACTCATTATGATCAAAAGCCCCAACATTCAAAGGCAATCTGAAGTGAGAGAGGGAAAAGAACATACATTGAAAGAATACAAATATTCTAGAAGAAGGTTTGAGGGATTTGCTCTGGCATTCGATAAATGCTTGTTCCATTCAGACAATAAACACTCACTGCTGTGCTCAGTCTGTGTTCAGACGACGCCATTTCCATTTCACAACATATTTGTGTGCATCTCTTTAAGTCTCATTGTTGTCACGTGGTACCAAACATGTTCCCATAAAGCTCAAGGATAAAACCACCTGAAAGGCAAGCTCATTTTGGACCGCAAGAAGAGAAACCGCCTGTCAGTTTTTCTAAATTGGCAATGTTAGGGAAAATGTTATTGTATCAGTAAATTGTGTGGTAATTATGTTCATCATCTTGTTCATGATAAAGTCATTCTAATTCACAATACAGGGCAACCAAACGTTCAATCTTAGATCTGACTGAATTTAAATCATCAAGTGAATCGTGGAACTTGCAACACTCTACAACACTCTATTTGTTTTCGTATTTCAAAAGCGCACAGCTATACTGATAACTCTCCTTTTCTGAAACCCATGTCTAGGCTTCCTCCTCTATTCTCATAGGACTTCCTCTGGCTGCAGCCAGCCAGGCAGCCCAGATGACACACGTTAGATCAAGAATAGAAAAAGAATCCGGGCCTCCACATCGGATTACATCTGACAAGCAACATGGACCCAGATTTGTCCACTCTGAAGATCTTCCTTGGCTCACAGAACTTTTCCTTCCCTCTCTGTCATCCAAAAATGTTTCCGGACATAAGTGAAATGTTATAGAGAATGCAAATAAACTGGGAAAACGTTTGATATCTTTCAAACATTTGGGCTGTACTTTAAATATCAACATTCTGATCATTGAACATGTCCCTGATCTTTGTTGATATAATAATCTACGCCGTGTGTATCAACAACAACAACAAAAAATCACTTAAGACCACATTTTAACAAGTTGAAAATAGTTGACCTTTTTTTCTGTGTAAACTATTGACTTGCAGACATTGCAATGTTACCTTCCTTGCTAGGTTTTTTATTTACTTGTGTGAGGTTTTGTTATGTGACTTGGTTCAGGAGAGTGCGATGGTGTCAAGGTTTGATTGGTGTGAGTCTGATCTCTTTTTTTTTCTCTCTCTCTCTCTCCCCAAGCACATGCAGCTAAATGGAAACAGATGCCCCTCGCGCCAGTGAAAGAAAGAGAGAGAAAGGAAGAAAAAAAGAAAAAATTGATTTACAGCATCTAACAGTTCCATTCAACAGTGCATTAGCCTGCGCTACTATGGGCTTCCACAAAAAATATGGATAAATCGTAATTATCTCACACGCACACACACACACACACACACACACACACACACACACACACACACACACACACACACACACACACACACACACACACACACACACACACACACACACACACACACACACACACACACACACACACACACACACACACACACACACACACACACACACACACACACACACACACACACACACACACACACACACACACACACACACACACACACACACACAGTCAAAGAAGGCACCCTTTCCTTTGTTTTACTTTTCATAGCTAATTCTTAGAGCACTGTTACCAGCCATCAGAACGTTGTAGCCTGATTAACGTTTCACTTTTTAGGAACCAGGAAATGGATCATCTTCGCATGCCACCGAAAAAGGAATCTGTTGTTACTCAAGACGGAGCTCTAGGCTCAGGGACTGTCTCTAATTTTAGCACCTGGAGTTCCATATAAGCATACCATATATTTTAGCTATGACACACAGAAACAATAAATCCTAAAACCAAACACCAGGCATAGAGGCAAACACTATGTTCTCATGACTTAAACGAGTCAGTCATTTGAAATGGTAATAAGCTCCTTTAATGAAAATAGAGTGAGAGAATTGACTCGGAAACAAAATCAGAAGAAAAAAAAAAGTCAACTGAAGTATACAAGGCTTGTAAAACATAGGTGTATGTATCTCTGTCATTTTATACTTTCCTTATAGAATGTAATGAAACCGAAAACATTTCATGCGAACTGAAATAACTTAAACAGCCCATAAATTGATCCTGCACTTCCATTTGCACATGAGACCCTTCATGTGCAAATGTTTATGAGGGAATGAATACATAATTGTATTGTTCAAAAAATATTGGTTCAACCATTCTGCAGAAACTTTCTACAGATCCCCAAATATAATTATGTTAGTGATGTTTTTATCACAATTATTTGAGAATTTATGGGCATTCGATTTTCTTTCCCTCCTTGCTGCTATGTCTTTTGACTTGACTGACTCTATGTCTAAGCCTTCTAAAAGTGACGCCAATAGTTTAATCAATAACAACTTCAATGCCCTCCGCTGACTTTAGCACCTTTTATATTTTATATGATTATGGCTCTCATCTCCCGCTCATTCTCCTGTGTGCACAGCCTTGAGCCCTGTCTGTTACAGCTCCTATGGAAGGCTGAGTAAATGTTTTCTTTTGTGCGGGAGCTCTGCTCCTGTAAAGGACAGCCGTTATATGTCTCAACCTCTACAGTATAGAAACACAAATAGAACTGTACAATGGGGGATGTCAGAGGAGTGCAGATGACCAAACTCTGTAGGGAGTCATGTACTGTAAGTGCAGGCTCTCATCTCAACTGCTAGGAATCAATATGTCATTTCCTCCCTACCTGTCAGAAGTGCGCAGAGACCCAGATCTAAGTTTTTCTTTTTTTATATGTACAGTGCAAGGTATGTGTGCTATAGATTCTGTCTTTGAATTGATCTTAACAAGTGCTACGTTGATACGAATTGGAAAAATTGGCTCTATTCTTCAGCAAGTGCCTATGTTTAGGTAACACTTTATGTGAAGTTGCCCTTAGAGCCTACCTGTGTAATAACACAGTTATTACTATAGTTACAATATTGTATTAGCATGTTACTACATGGTTATTTAGTCATTATCTGTAGTTGTCTTTGTTGGAACCTGCAGAACTGTGATTGGGTGTAGGCCTAATGTTATTATAGTGTCCTTTCTTTTCCTGTGCGTGGAGGCTCATAGTGACAGACAAATGAATAACATGAGTAGAGATAAACACTTCACTGTAGGCATGTATTGCATGTATGTGATTGCATATTGTGTACTGGTAGCGAACGAGGTGATTCTCCCTTGACAATATGAAGCACTTTTAACTCCTTGGAAAAGCCTGAATGAATCCAATACGTTATTATTCTAATAGCATATGGCCTTCAAAATTGCCCGAGATGGCAAATGTGAATGTGCAAATGTGCATTTTTATTGTCATTTATGAAAGCTGCAATAGTATTTACCAAGGTGTCCGTGGGGTTTTATTGGTCAGCCCAGTTATTTCCCCATGTGTTTAGGCTGGCTGTTTTCTTCCTTTGTCCCACACAATTAAATCGGGGAGGGGCTGTGGATCTGTCTCCGTCCGTTAATATGTTCGTACGTTCGTCACACGCAATATCTCAGACAGCACTGGCCTGATTATGATGAAATTTGGGTGAATGATGTGTCTTTACGCAGAGTACAAAATTACACTGACTGACCAGATGGTGGCGCTATAACAAGTGATTGAAAATGCAAACCCCTCACTCCATTTGACCTAAAGTCATGAAATTCAGTACATAGGTCCCTCTCCTATGTAAATTTACTTCTGGTACCCTTTAGGTCCGCCATTATGTATTTTCCGCCATTTTGAATTTTGTGGATTTATTTTTAAAACGCTACTCTGCTGGCACGGAATGACCAATCTGAATAAAACTTGATATGTGGCATCTATGGAAAAAGGTCTCTCAACACAACTTTTTTCCACACTAGTACCTAAAACAATATGGTCGTTATTGACCAATAAACAATCTGTCAAAACCTCATTGTGGCGGCAGGGTAGCCTAGTGGTTAGAGCATTGGACTAGTAACCGAAAGGTTGTAAGTTCAAATCCCTGAGCTGACAAGATACAAAATCTGTTTTTCTGCCCCTGAACAGGCAGTTAACCCACTGTTCCTAGGCTGTCATTGAAAATAAGAATTTGTTCTTAACTGACTTGCCTAGTAAAATAAAGGTAAAATAAAAAATTGTACTTGACTATTGTGTGCCTTTCAATTGGATATATCGCTTAGCATATTAATATTTCTCCACTGTTGGATTTCAGTGTTCCCTTTTGTATGCATACCATGTGTGGACTGGAGACAGGGAAGCAGGCTGAGCTGTTTGACTTGGTGGTAGTGCGGTAGTGCTCAGGCGTTAGACCTCATGACAGATACTTTACACATGCCAGACTTTCAGACAATGGAAGACTGTGAGACAACGATAAAATGTTCATATCAAAAGCATTTACCCCTCTCTGGGCGCCAGACTGTCTGACACTGGCTGAAATTGATTCTTAATTGGGTTTGTATGGACCCTGGGTCTACTGTTGGGGAGCAGCACACTGTGCTGCGCTGAGGAGGAGTGGATTGAGACTTGCTCCAGTTCTGCCGACCGCCCAGGAAATGTGATAACACCACCCGACCGACCCCACTGGAGAAAGGAAATACATCACATTGTTTTATTTGTTATTTTTTATCTTGCAGGAAGAAATTATGAAATGGATTATCTAGCACATCTTGAAAAATAATTCAAAGGAGTGATCCATCATTTAGACACGCAAGAACAAAGTCTCTAATTCAAAGGGATGTCATTACTCATCAGCAGTCACAACCAGTTGGCGTTAACCAGCTGTGGTAGCTAAATGTCTTTTCTGGAAGACTTGTCTTTTTTTGTGGCAATAAATCACTCCAGGTTGCTGTGGAATGTAAATGCTGGACCAGTGCTCCGGAACAGCTTGGTCTTGGTAGTGGTGATTTTCATTTTCTAGGCTAACATTCCTCATGATCTATTTTGGCTTGCCTTGTGTGCACACTGGGTTGTGCTGCAGAGGTTAAAAAAGTGAGCCAAGGGTGGGGGGCCCATTTGCTCCCCAGTGTTTTTTTTTACCCTGGCCCTCCAGTGAAGATCAGCATGCCAGTACCTCCCCCGAAGTGGGAGGGAGGAAGGGAATAAGGGAGGGCACAAGGGAGGGAGGTTACCCCTACCTTGTTTGAGCTTAATCCACAGCAGATTTCTCCCCCGGTCACAGAAGAAGCTTGTTAACAGTACAGGCAGAGGAACTGGAGAGAGTCTGGAGGGCTGCTCCACAATGCCTTATGGAGAAACTGCTGTGGATCATTCCACATCTTTGGCTTCATTCGTTCTCATTTTCATTGCTTTTATTCAGACTTGATGGGTGCTTCTTGTTAGTCTCCATTTTTTAAAGCCCATCAAAATGTAATATAATTCAGAAATATTGCCCAGAGAATGTTGTTATTATTAATTACTATTATTATTATTATTATTATTATTTATCCTGAGTTTTTCCTGGTCAGGTCAAAATCGACCAGCCCTAATTATCAGTATTGTCAAGGTTGTCATTGTAGTTTGTGTTGTTGTTGTTGTTAACATTGTATCATTTGCCCTCGTGCTGTGATCCCCTTGATAACAGCAGGGGAGGTGTTGTTGAACATGCCCCCGCCGTACAGCACAAAGCTTTGCACATTGCATTGCCAGAAACCTGCAGAGAGCAGGTGAGCAGTGTGACATTGGATCATACCCTCCCTGTGTCTGACACCCTCACTCGCCGACACCTCCTGCTGCCCTGCAATCAGCTGGTGGGGGTGAGGCTGCTGCTGTAACTGTAAATTGGGCCAGTCACTCAGGGTGGTCATCCTCCTCACCCATCCCAGCTAGGGTGGGCCTGACTGGGCCTGGGACCCTCTCTCCCTACCTACCCATAGCAGGCCCAGTGGCCTTGTCAATATCACTTTGACACTTCTATTCTGTTCTAGTTCACAAGTCAAAATGAAGAAGGGATTTGGCAACTCGGTGGGAGGGGGGATGGCTGCTGTAATTATGTTGTATTGTTTTTGTACATCTCTGAACACTGTTCTATCGATTCCCAGGGTCATTTCATGTTTTCATGTGTATCTGAGGTAGTGCCGTTGTATGTCCGTTGCAAATGTCAGACTCCACTCTGCGAGGCACATCGATCTGCAGGCTGAACATGGTGAGATTGTAGACTCCTAAATTGCTAGTGCAGTTTGTATATGCGATTTTGCAGCTAACTATTTACTTCACATGCTGATATGGCCTTTGGTATTATTGTGTGTAGTTACGTTTGCTATCAACCTACATGACAAAAGTATGTGGACGCCCATTCAAATTATTGGAATCGGCTATTTCAGCCACACCCATTGCTGACAGGTGTATAAAACCAAGCACACTGCCATGCTATCTCCATCGACAAACATTGGCAGTAGAATGGCCTTACTGTCGAGCTCAGTGACTTTCAACGTGGCACCGCCATAGGATGCCACCTTTCTAACAAGTCAGTTCGTCAATTTCACCCCTGCTAGAGCTGCCCCTGTCAACTATAAGTGCTGTTATAGTGAAGTGGAAACATCTAGGAGCAACAATGGCTCAGACACAAAATGGTAGGCCACACAAGCTCACAGAACGGGACCGTCGAGTGCTGAAGTGCGTAGCACGTAAACATTGTCTGTCCTCAGTTGCAATACACACTACCGAGTTCCAAACTGCCTCTGGAAGCAACGTCAGCACAAGAACTCTTTGTCGGGAGATTCATGAAATGGGTTTCAATGGCCGAGCAGCCGTACACAAGCCTAAGATCACCATGCACAATGCCAAGCATCGGCTGGAGTGGTGTAAAGCTCACCACCATTGAACTCTGGAGCAGTGGAAACATGTTCTCTGGAGTGTTGAATCACGCTTCATCATCTGGTAGTCCGACTGACAAATCTGGGTTTGGCGGATACCAGGAGAACACTACCTGCCCGAATGCATAGTGCCAACTGTAAAGTTTGGTGGAGGAGGAATAACGGTCTGGGGCTGTTTTTCATGGTTCGGGCTAGGCCCCTGACCTCAACCCTATCAAACACCTTTGGGATGAATTGGAACGCCGACTATGAGCCAGGCCTAATTGGCCAGCATCAGTGCCTGACCTCACTAATGTTCTTGCAGCAATGTTCTAACATCTAGTGGAAAGCCTTCCCAGAGGGGTGGAGGCTGTTATAGCAGCAGGGGGAGGGCAACTCCATATTAATGCCCATGGTTTTGTAATGAGATGTTCGACAAGCACGTGTCCACATACATTTGGCCATGTAGTGTAGCTAGCTAGCGAGACAGCGCTTTGAGAGAGCATTGCATTGTGATTCCACAACGATTTTCAAGTCCTGCTACCAACCTTATTATAACAACAAAATGAAACATTTGTTCACAATTAATATTGTTCTCACATATTAGTGGTCCCAGCTTCCTTTTCCCCTTTTACACCACTAAAACACTGTGAAGTACCTTCTGTAAAGTGGGAAGGTAGAATTTTCAAGGCAAGCCTGGGACGCACCTCTTAAATGTAATCCTTAAAACTTCCGTTGAGAATTACTATACGAGTCACAAACTGACAGGAATATGAAACTGTTGTCTAGGTCTGTGCTAGCGGTCGGTCGCTGGCACAGTATGACAGTGATTCCCCCTGGATCATGATCATGATGCAGTTGGATAAAACTCAAACTAGGACCAGTTTTGACTTCTTAAGCAGCTTATCTGCTCACCAGCAAATATAATGGTTAAAATACTACAACCGTGAATAATTCCAGTATTATAATTTTCGGGACTTTTTATATCCTGGTTTTCAAACTGGTATCTCCAGGTCCATAACCCCTCCCTCATTCCCCTTTTCTGATCAACGGAAAAATAATAGTGTCTCTCTCTTTCTTTCTCTTTCCTTCTCTCTCTTTCTTTTAGAACACAGTTGTCATTAATCCTGAAAAAACGTGAATCATAGGAAAAAGGGGGATTGCTGCCAAGAAAGTAGGAGTTGCAATTTTTTGCAACCATGGTATTTCTCTTCTATAGTGGTCTTTTCTTCAATGTACAGAGGGCTATTTTTCATACTGCGTAGAACAAATATATAATCTGTTGCCAAGTCAGATTCAACTGTTCCTGTTTAACAGACTTAAATACATGATTGTCTATTCAAGTCTTAGCTTTTTGTTAATGGGACAAGTGAGTACGGAGAGGGTACAAAGGAAACATTCCATTCCATTCTGTTAGTTAGTAATACGCAGAATAATCATTTGTCATTATTTGTAAATAAATGGCAATTCATTTAATTAAGAGAGTTGGTACTCAATGCACAATTAACTAATGAACTAGAATGATACGTTATTTCCCAAATCTTTTCTATTCTTCTGGAATAATCCAATGGCTGACGAGGAAGTTTGTCCTGTTGCCATTCAATTGTGTGCATGGTAATCACAAGAAATGCAAGTCATTTTCTTTATTTTCCATTATAAAGAAATGTTTTCTATGATTATGTGTAAAACCTTCCAACGGATATGGAAGTCATTGTTCTGTCATATTCCATAAATAAATGCTTCCTCTGATCCAGTTGTTCCCATATATCTCTTTTTAGGTTCTTAGATGTTTTGAGGTCATTTGTGTAAAGTCAAATTTGGCTTTTTTATACTTTATTGCATTCCATCCCTAACCAGATTGCTCTTGTATTTTAATGGGTAGAATGTTCCTCTATGGTTGTACTCAGAGAGGCAGCAACCATTGCCAGATTTGTGGCCTGTTGTGGCCCAAAAGAACAGCACCACAGGGAACTTCAGAAAAATTCACTCAGATTTCAGTTTTTGAAATACAGTCCCTGCCTGGGGGAACAGACTATTTCTCAGTCCAATATTTCAAGTCAGAGAAGGGGTGGTGCTGTAGCTAGGCTCCATGGGAGAAGACCAAGAGGATTAGGAAGAGATCTCCTTGTAGGAAGATTTTTTTTTTAAACATTAGAGAAGTAAAGGGAAACCAAACAGAGGTAGAGAGACAGACAGCATCAGATAAGTTGAATACAGCACATGTTTCTGGGTGCCAATGGCTTCAGCCCAACACATGAATGACCCCTGGACAGGTGCAGAGGTCTTATGCGTCTGGAGGGAAGCTTTAGAGCTCTCAGCACTTTTACAAGGCAAGCCTGGATTTTCTGCTGGATTCACCCAGCACATGTCTCTATTTTACAGTGCTCTGGCACGTGGTATGTGAGATGTCTCCAACTTCTCAGCTTCATTATGCACTTGTGTTCATACAATGGATGAATGGAGTTCATTTGTCACGTGAAACCCATTCCATGTATGTTGTGTAATGTGACATGTATTTTTGTTCTCTGGGGCCTTTAAAATCCAAGTCAATGCTGTACTCTGCAGCTCAACTTTCTTGGAGACCAAATGAAAAATGTAATGGAAGGAATAGCTCTCTGTATGTCTGTATATTTTGAATTACAAATATATTCATGAGACACTAGCATTTTCCTAACTGAGCTATCTTCCTTTACTTCCTATGTAGTGGAAATGAAGCATCGTGTTGGTGAAACAGCCAGCTGCATTGTGTGTACACAGCATAGGCCTACATTGATTTGTTCCTGTGAGGAATATTTCTTTCCCTCTCTCTCTCTCCCTCTAAAAGTCCCTCATTTGGAATATGATAATGAGATCCGTCACGATCGTCGATTCCCTTTGAACTTTTCTTTGTAGGCGGAGTCATAGAGGTAGAGAGCAGGAGCTTTCTGCCGCAAGCCCATGGCCCCTCTCACACCATCTGCCGGACCTCATTTCATTTGAATAAATTGTTTGTTTTTTTCAGAGGCGCTTGCTTCGACTCCCTAACTTGTTTTTGCAGTTCAAGGCAACAGCCACCAGCAATGAGTGAGGATTGTTGTTTCTTCTCTCTCAGACTCCCTACCCTACCAATGGTCTAAGGCTGCAGCATAGCATGTAGGATTCCTTGAACCCACCAGCAGCAGCCGGCAGCATTCCACAGTGGGATTCAAAGCTCAATGTATTCTGAGCCTTTCTGTGAAGGGATAGGCTTGTTCTCTATTTGGAGTAACTGCGGATGAATATACAAATGAATACGCATGCTGTTTGTTTTAGGAACAGAAACCTGGGAGAATTTTTTACATTTCATTTGGAGTTAATTCATTCAGCAAGAAAATACTGTTCAAGACAATACCAAAAGTCAGAACCAGAAATAGAATGTGTCGTTTTCTGTGTCATGGGTTTAATAACCACATCTTTGTAACAATTCAATAATGATGAGAGACAGGAATTAGTTCAACTATGTATCTGGAATGTGCTCATCTTCACACCTAGATCCCCCCTGATGATCTGGCACTACCCCAATATACCACATCTCCTCCTCTTCTACATAAAGTGTCCCCATTATGAACAACAGTGCTGAGCAGGTGACTGTGAGGCCCAAGGTGAAGACTAATGGGTCAGGGTGAAACAGTTCTGGACCACTCATGACTGGTGTTTCTGTCTGTGTTTCTTTACTCAACAGTAACTGATCTGTGTGCCTTTTCCAGATGACCTCCTCTGCAGTCTGGACAGTGTAGGACACAGGACCAGTATGAGCAATGACCGTAACAAGAACTCATTTTGGTCCTTTGAGGTAGTTCCTAGCCAGGACAGTATCTCCCTCAAATACAATTGTATTTGTCACATGCTTCAAAAACAACAGGTGTAGACTAACGGTGAAATTCTGACGGACCCTTCCCGTCAACGCAGAGAGGAAAAAAATAGAGAAAAGGTAAAACACATAATAATAAAAGTAATAATAAATACACAATGAGTGATGATAACTTGCTATGTATACAGGGTACCAGTACCGGGTTGATGTGCAGGTGTACGAGGTAATTGAGGTAGATATGTACATATAACTAGGAATAAAGTGACAGATAATAAACAGTAGCAGCAGCGTATGTGATGAGTCAAAAAAAGTTAGTGCAAAAAAGGTCAATACAGATAGTTAAATAACCACATAGCTACCAGGACTAACTTTTTAGCAGTTTATGGCATGATTGAAAGCTCTGTTGTTTGCTCTCAGTTCACAAAGTTTGACATAAATCTCCTGTTGACGTTGCATGTCCTTTGCGTTTTGAGGTTTGAGTAGGTGGAAGCTTGTGCTTAGCTCTCTCTTCATGAGTGGCGATGTAGGCAAAGCCTTGGTGGTCGTTCCTGTGTCCCTCGACTCTAATAAGCTTTTAAGGCATGTTTCATGGTCTGTATGAACCTCTCCGCCAGCCCGTTGGTCGATGGATGGTAAGGTGCGGACCTGATGCGTTGTACGCCATCCACATGTAGGAATATTGCCATTTCTCAGCACACTAGCTGCTGTCCACTCTCGCTAATGGAGAAGCAATCTGAACCAACCAAATAAACACTTTCCCAAGCTTCTCGATGGTCTTCTCTGAAGTACTACACCCTATGATGGCAACCTCTGGCCACTTGGTTTGAGCTTCCACGACCTCGAGAAACATTCTGTCTTCAAATGAACCTGCGAAGTTGACATGTATGCATTGCCACACCTCCTCAGACCAATCCAATGCATGAAAAGCATGTGACGAGGAACATGTTTTCACTTTCTCCTCAATGCTCCCATCCTATCCAAGCCACAGTGACCTGAGTGTAGCTGTTGCAACAGTGGTTTTCTCAGCGAAGGCGGAATGATAACTCTCCTCCCCCACAGCAGTCAACTGGACTGCACTGACAGTTCAGTTCTCCTGGAAAGGTAAGGTTCTGGAGCATTTACTGCGGCTTTACCTTTGTTAATAATGTCCATCACTTCAGATAACATCGGGTCATTCCTGGTGTTTCTCCGCACTTGTTGAAGTGATTGGTGTGTTTTACACTTGTCTGAAGTAGAATATCTCCACTTTGTGTGACTGGCTTGACCACAGGTATTGGCAACCTGTAAAGTCCATCTGTACTGCAGGGCAGTTCTGACTTGCAGTACTTGATGTCATAGGTATGTACTGACAAAAGCCCACCTTTGTATTCTGCTTGCCGCAAGTGACGGAATTCCAGTATGCGGTCCAAAGATTCTTGTCAGCGGGCGATGATCTGTAAGAAGGGTGAACGTCCTCCCTTACAGACACTGGTGAAACTTGCAAACTCTAACAACGATGAACAGGGCTTTTTGTTATTTATGTACGTTGTTACTTTCTACTTTGTTCAATGTCCTCAATACGAAAGAGATCGGCTTCTCTTCACAAGAAGGCATGATATGGGACACGACTGCTCCCACACCATAGGGACTAGCATCACAAGCTACTTGGATGGTGGATCGAAGTAAGTCAATGCCTCAGATTTCAGGAGTGTTTCCTTGGTTTTCACAAATGCGTCCTCACATTGTTCTGTCCCTTTCCATTTTTTTGTTCTGACAAAGCAACTGATGCAGTGGCTTCAGTTCAGTTGCTAGACTCGGAATAAAACATCTGTAGTAATTCAATAACCCCAGGAAAGAAACACAGATAGCTCCATTCTGAGGAGCTTGGGCATCCAAAATAGCCTTGACTTTGGACGGAGACTTGTGTATGTCCGAGGTATTCAACCAAAGATTGGAGGAATGCACATTTTTCCTTATGAACTCGCAGTTTGTGGTCCTTAAAGCTCTGAAAGGTTGCATCCAAGTTCTGAAGATGGTCCTCTTCGTCCTTTTCAGTAATGAGGACGTCATCCAAGTACAGCGCCTTAAGAAAATATTCACACCCTTTGACTTTTTCCACATTTTGTTGTGTTACAGCCTACATACAATAGCTTTTCAAAATGTTTACAAATTCATACAAAATTCAAAGCTGAAATGTCTTGAGTCAATAAGAATTAAACCCCTTTGATATGGCAAGCCTAAATGGGTGCAGGAGTAATGTGCTTAACAAGTCACATAATAAGTTGCATGGACTCCTTAATAGTGTTTAACATGATTTTTGAATGCCTACCTCATCTCTGTACCCCACATACAATTATCTGTAAGGTCCCTCAGTCGAGCAGTGAATTTCAAACACAGATTCAACCACAAAGACCAGGGAGGTTTTCCAATGACTCGCAAAGAATGGCACCTATTGGTAGATGGGTAAAAAAATAAGAAGCTGATATTGAATATCCTTTGGAGCAATGTGAAGTTATTAATCACACTTTGGATGGTGTATCAATGCATCCAGTCACTACAAAGATACAGGCGTCCTTCCTAACTGCCGGAGAGGAAGGAAACCGCTCAGGGATTTCACCATGATGCCGAAGGTGACACTAAAACAGTTACAGAGTTTAAAGTATGTGATAGATGAAAACTGAGGATGGATCAACAACAATGTAGTTACTCCAAAATACTAACCTAAATGATAGAGTGAAAAGAAGGAATTCTGCACAGACTAAAAATTGTCCAAAACATGGATTATGTTTTGCTATAAGACACTAAAGCAAAACTGGAAACATTTGGAAAAGAAATTAACTTCATGCACTGTATACAATGTGTGGTCTTCATGGTGGTTGTTGAATCTGGTGGCTGCATCTTGTTATGAGTATCCTTGTCATCGGCAAGGACTAGGGAGTTTTTTTTTTAAATAAAAAGAAACGGAATAGAACTAAGTACAGGCAGAATCCTAGAGGAAAACCTGGTTCAGTCTGCTTTCCTACAGTCACTGGGAGACAAATTCACCTTTCAGCAGGACAATAACCTAAAACTTGAAGATGCACGTAAATGATAAGTCAAAGGAGCTGCGCCAGTGCTGTTCCAGAGGACAATGGACCAGATTTTGAGTGGATTGCCAGGGGTAATGCTACAGTGCCTTCAGAAAGTATTCATATCCCTTGACTTATTCTACATTTTGTTGTGTTACTGCCGGCAGAGGTCATTTTTGCTGAACTTTTGACCCCCAGCTAAATCCGTGAAAATGTTGTTGATGTGTGGTAGGGGATACTGCTCAGCGGATAACACAGGGTTAACTGTGACTTTTTAAAGTCTCAACATACAGGCATCCTGATTCCACCATACTTCTACATACAGGCATCCTGATACACCGTACTTCTAGAGGACTGGTACGATGGGTTTTTCCCTTTCACGCTTATCGACTCCAGTACTGTTCTTGACTAAAACATCCAAGTCAGCCTTGACTTTTGGTCTGATACCATACGTTTCGGATTGTGCTTTCATAAACTTTGGTTTGCAATCTGTCTTAATGCTAAGCTTTACTGTAGTGTATTTCATACTACCCAGCTCTCCATTAAAAACTTCTCCATGTTTTTTTAAGATGGCAGGTAGGCTTGTGTCTCCATGTGTCATTGTACACACTGATGACCAGTCCAGTGGGATTTTCTCTAGCCACGAACGTCCCAGTAGTGATAGATAGTCTCCTTTCACGACTTGGAGTGGCAGCGTTTTAGCTTGCCCGTTTAACTGAACTGTGACCTCAGTGATGTCTCACGGTGACAGATTCACCTGTGTAAGTCTTGAACATGATGTGCGCTGGCTGAAGTGATAGGTGTTTCAATGTCTTTTTGTAGACTGTGTCTGACATAAGACATACAGCTGCCCCTGTGTCAACCTCCATATGGACCGGCTGCCCCTCTAGTAAGGGAGAGACATAGTAGCCGTGCGTTCCCTCCCCCCAGCAACAGTCATCATATTCAGTGTGAATTCCTCGTCTGATGAGTCACTTACCTCTGTGTTCTCTTGCTCAACAGTGTGAAAGTCACGTTTTCTTTTGTTGGAATGTCTTTCTTGTTTTTAGTCTTCAACGATTTCCTTGAGCACTTTTTGTTTCTGCAGGCTCATTCGATGTGGCCCTTTTCCCCCCAGACAAATACATGTCCTTATTCCAGCACGTAGATGCCTGATATCCCACTTTGCTACAGAGGAAGCATGTGCCTTGATATCCCTGTCTCTGATTTTCAGTTGCAACTCTGTGCACTTTTCCCGTTGAACCTTGGACACACTGACTTCAATAGCCTTTGCCCAGGTCAGATTAATTTGTTAATTTGTAATTAAACTCACAGTGCTCTGATAGTTTATGTAATTCAGCAGCAAACATTGTCACTGATTCTTTCTCTCCTTGATTTCTTCCGTGGAACTTAAACCTTTCAGCAGTAACTAGTGGTTTTGGTGAAAAGTGTCCTTTCAGTATTTCCACAATATCCCCATCTTATTACCTGGCCTGTCTGGCTGTAGTAGGCTGCGTTGTAAATAAAATGTATTTGGCCCAATAATACAAAAAGTTGTAGGCACAACTTTGTCCTCATGAATGTAATTTACGAGAATAAAATATTCAAACCGCTCTGTATATGAGCTCCACTACTCAACACTTTCATCAAACTGTTCAATGTTTCCAACTATTCCAAGCCATTTTTTCATTTCTCAATAGGCTCCTGATTGTCACTAACTTCAATATTTTCTTCAACAACTGCAGTATTTTCCTCAGTCACGTGATCTTCATTCACTTCACTCACTGACATTTCATCCTTAAATTCTTTCATTTAGCAGTTTTTAATTTCCAAAGTTTGTCTTCACAGTTGAATAAATGTCCTTTCCTTTACTCATTGTATATTCCTTCCTTTTTAATCACATCGTTTTTCTGCTCCAACGTCCGTCTTGAATGCTTTTATGCCATCCAAGAGGATGGTAACTCTCTTTCTTAGCTAACTCAACTATGCACTTGCCTCTGCTAGCAATACATTGTTTCAAAATTGTAAAAAATGACTTCCTCCGGACAGAATAGTTCCCGTTATGTCTCGTGGGTTTCATAGCCATGTCTTTATAACAATTCAATAATGATGAGACGGGAGACAGGAATTCATTCAACTATTTATCTGGAACGTGCTCATCTCATCACATAGAACCCCCATGACGCTTTGCGGCACAACCCCAATACACCACATCATTGGATTTACTCCACATGGGCTTACCTACATGAACACATGGGGACTTTCCAATCAAAACCCACGATCACTCATAATGATTGCCCTGGGTATAAGTGAAAGAAGAAGTAGCACACTACCAGTAGCAGAACCAGTAGTAGCAGGAGGCACTAACTTCAGCTTGCACATATAAAGGTGGCTCATTGATTTAACAAAGTCCCCAGCTGGAGGTGTACTGAGGCAAATCAGGTTTAGACTCTTACTCAAAGACACACAGCAGTGCCCCACATAGCCACAGAGCTCCTAGCCTCTGCTCTCGAGCCTGGCTCCCAATCTCCACACTCCACAGCCCCCCCCCCCCTGTTTCCTATGTAAAGCTTTTAACATGTGCTCACAAATGGATTCAAATCCAGTCAACGATAGCCTCTTCCCCTGACAGAGAGAAGAACAGCATGTGGCTTCTCAAATAGCTGATGCAGTGTGTATCTTGCAATTGTTAATATTAAAATACTTGGCCACGATTCAGTCAATTATCATTTACAGCTCATTCATGCAAAAATATATCTGAATATAAATGACATCTTGGTTAATCCCCTTTCCCTGGAAGGAATACAAAAACCAATCAACTGACAGCAGATTTTGGAACACTGAATCCTGTATTCTAGCATACCGTATTCTAGAGAGAGAAGAGTATGACCAAATCAAATAAAATTGTATTTGTTACAGTGAAATGCTTACAAGCCCATAACCAACAATGCAACTTTAAGAAAAATAAGTGTTAAGAAAGTATTTACTAAAATAAACTGAAGTTTAAAAAAATTACATTACATTTTTTTTGCTGAACTAATTTAAATCATTTAATAAGCAATAATAATAATTTAAGAGCAACAATAAAATAACTTTGGGGATGCGCGGGGGCACAGGTTAGTCGAGGTAATTGAGGTATGTACATGTAGGTAGATGTAAAGTGACTATGCATAGACAACAAACAGAGAGTAGCAGCAGAGTAAAAATGGGACTCCACACCGGATCCCCTACTTCATTGCCTTCTCCAGAGTTTCTGGCATTATGACCTATTTTAGTTTTTCGGATAGAGTACCTGGAAAGGGGAATGCCCCTGATACACTGGTTATGATGGAAAGAAAAACGAGCAGAATCCCCTGGGATTGGTGGGGCAGCGAACCAGACCTTTCCATTTCCCTCTCCTATAAAACCACTCCCTGGCTCTCTGCACACTAGGACCCATGGGTCCTGGACAGAACAATAGAATCCAGCTTGCCATAATTAAACAATTATCAGTAATGCCTAAACATTAACTAACTTCCCAAATCATTATGCAGTCTGCTGTTGCGCCACAGAATTACAGAATAAGTAGGAGGGAAATATAGATAGGTACCATAACGGAACAACACTGAGTCTTAATAAACTTTGTGCGATTCCGGGGCCCCGAGTAGAGACCGATGGGCCCTCCTGTTTCCCCTTCCCATCAAAACCATTAGGGGTGATAATGGCTAAGCATACATAGGCCTAGCAGCTGCTGCCTTGAAACAACATCCCAATGAGCTGGGAGTAAGTCTCTCGTTATCATTCCTAAAGTGTTGATCTCCCTCCTACTGTATACCAGCTGAGCTTCATGCAGCACTCCTAGCGGCAATGTGGCGCTAATCATGGAATAAGCTGGAGTGCCATACTGTGAAAACATATCACATTGTCACCTTTGAGTCCCTACCACCCAGCCACATGAGCAGCAGGAAATGCTGGTGGCACTGAGCTGAAACAGCGGGAGCATACTAGTCATAGTGGACACGGAGCATTCTAAGCCACCATAGTGAAAGTCTAAATCCCTGACTGTCATTTCAGAGTAGACAGACTTTATTGCAAAAAAGTTTATGAAACTGCTCTCAAGCCCTGTTTCCACTGGCACTTAAAATCAGTGGTGGAAGAAGTACCCAATAGTCATACTTGAGTAAAAGTAAAGATACCTTAATAGTAAATGACTCGAGTAAAAATGAGTCACAGAGTAAAATACTACTTGAGCAAAAGTTTTTTAAAGTATTTGGTTTTAAATATACTTAAGTACCAAAAGCAAATGTAAATGCTAAAATATAATTAAGTATGAATAATTTCAAATCCCTTATATTAAACAAACCAGAAGGCATAATTTTCTTGTTTTTTAAATGTATTGATAGCCAAGGGCACACTCCGATACTCAGACATAATTTCCAAATTAAGCATTTGTGCTAATTGAGTCTGCCAGATCAGAGGCAGTATGGATGACCAGGGATGTTCTCTTGGTAAGTGCATGCATTGGATAATTTTCCAGTCTTGCTAAGCGTTCAAAATGTTTCAAGTACTTTTGGGTGTCAGGGAATATATATGGAGTAAAATGTACATTATTTTCTTCAGGAATGTAGTGAAGCAAAAGTAAAAGTAGTCAAAAATATAAATTGTAAAGTACAGAAGTAGTACTTAAGTAGTCCTTTAAAGTATTTTTACTTCAGTACTTTACACCACTGCTTAAAATTAGGGCCGAATTCGAGCTGGGCACATGGTCAAGCATAGCCTGATCCTTCATTCATTTTTACACTACACAAACTTTTATGAGAACAGCCAGCCCTCGAATGCTAGCTACGTAATGTTAGCTAGCAAATCAGAGTTAGTTAGCTAACATGCAGAAATTTTAGCTGGCCAGATCATATTGAAAGCTAGCTACATCATATTAAACCTATCGTCTGATTTGCTTGGTTAGCTAACTAGCTAATAGCAGATGCTATGGCATGCAAGGTAGAAATAAAGCCAGCCAGCTAGCCTGTTATGCTAGTGACGATGCTGACCATTTAGCTAGCTAGCTAATGTCAGCAAGCTAAATATATACATCTGAGTATGGCTGGCACTAGCAGGAGTATGGGGTAACGTTAGTTACAGCATGGTGAGGGTGAATTACATTTTCCAACATATTGCTAGCTAGCTAGCGAGCAACATTAGCGAAGCCAGCTGCAGTCACATATTGGCTACCTAGCAACATGACATCATTTCTCATTTCTGGAGGCAGAGGAAACACAATTTGAGCTAGCCCACCAAGGCCAGCCCAACCTGGGTTGACTTCAAAGTGCCAATGGAAACGGGGCTTCAGTGTGTCGCTGGTAAAAAAGGAGCAGTGTAATCAGTGGCAATTTAGTATGTAATTCTTGGTGGGGCAAACAGACAAAAATGTGTATGCATGTCATCAAATGCCAAGAGTGTGCAAAGCTGTCTTCAAGGCAAAGGGAGCCTACTTTGAAGAATCTCAAATATAAAATACATGTTGATTTTGTTTAACAGTTTTTTGGTTACTACTGTACATGATTCCATAGTTTTGATGTCTTCACTATTATTCTACAATTTAGAAAATAGTAAAAATAAAGAAAACCCCTTTAATGAGTAGGTGTGTCCGAACTTTTGACTAGTACTGTATATATATATATATATATATATATATATATATTTTAAAGCTAAACAGGTGCGGCTCAAAACAGGTTTGGCTCGGCCCCACCTGTCCTGAAACACGCGTCGCCACTGAGTGTAATAGTACCACAGAAATAACTCAAGGACACAGTGTGCCTGTTGGCACAGACTCGGTGTTGAGGAAGCTACACTGAAAATATAGTTTACCAAGCGATCAATTACTTCACAGTGGAAGAAGTTAAGATACACTTAAGCTAACCTTATGAAAAATGTACTTTACTAAACTAAAGTTAGTTTGAAAAAGTAGCTCACTACATCCCAACTATTTTGTGATAAATTATCATTTCTAAATCTGAAATGTCCTAGTCTACAAATTGCAAGAAGGAGTTTCCAGGTAAAAAGCTCTACGTACATGTGAACTTCATAGTGTAATGTCAAATGACAGCTAAGTCTATTTTTGAGAAATTAAGGCATATATACATTTTTGTAATAAGCAAAGGCCTTGATTTCTGGTCAAATCGATTGAAAAGGGGTATTATAAAAACATCTAGCAGAAAAAGTCTTAAAGAAATACATCAAAACACAATAATGTTGAACTAAAGACCCCTGCCAACTAATATCAACATATACTGTATTTTAAATATTGCGTAGTGTCATTCTGTTACCAAAACGCAACATATCTTTTAGATATTTTTAAATGTCTTTCCCTCATGAGGAGGGACAATAATGAAAGTTCACAGAAGTAACAAGTAAAGATAGACCTACCAATTAGTTAGTGTTTTTACTGATAATGATTCGTTTTTTAAGTGATTAAAATGTGTCATTCTGCTACAAAACTGTTTAACTTTGCAATCAATGGTATTTGTTTGGCATGCTTTAAAAGTCAGTATGTTATCGTGGAATTGCCCACTCAGATCACTCTGGAGTCAGATGTTAACAGAATGGGTAATTTAGCCTATTAAACACAATACCTTTGTTTCAAGTGAGAATTAGGCTGGTCTGATGCCGAAAAAGAAAGGAAATTATTGACTACTTCACCCATATTTTCTTTTCTTTTTGCAAAAAAAGTAGTGTGTAGTTCCAGTAGTTAGTTACACCGCTACATGGCAAAAAAAGTTATTAACTATTGGAAACACTACCAGTGCCTGGGCTTACCTCCGCTGTACCAGCACCCCACCATACCCCTGTCTGCGCATTATGCCCTGAATATATTCTACCATGCCCAGAAATCTGCTCCTTTTATTCTCTGTCCCCAACGCTCTAGGCGACCAGTTTTGATAGCCTTTAGCCGCACCCTCATACTACTCCTCCTCTGTTCCGCGGGTGATGTGGAGGTAAACCCAGGCCCTGCATGTCCCCAGGCACCCTCATTTGTTGACTTGAAAAAGCCTTGGTTTCATGCATGTCAACATCAGAAGCCTCCTCCCCAAGTTTGTTTTACTCACTGCTTTAGCACACTCTGCTAACCCTGATGTCTTTGCCGTGTCTGAATCCAGGCTCAGGAAGGCCACCAAAAATTCTGAGATTTCCAAACCCAACTATAACATTTTCCATCAAGATAGAACTGCCAAAGGGGGAGGAGTTGCAGTCTACTGCAGAGATAGCCTGCAAAGTAATGTCATACTTTCCAGGTCCATACCAGACCATACCCTTGGTTCACTCCAGACCTGACTGCCCTCGACCAGCACAAAAACATCCTGTGGCGGACTGCAATAGCATCGAATAGTCCCCGCGATATGCAACTGTTCAGGGAAGTCAGGAACCAATACACACAGTCAGTCAGGAAAGCTAAGGCCAGCTTCTTCAGGCAGAAATTTGCATCCTGTAGCTCCAACTCCAAAATGTTCTGGGACACTGTGAAGTCCATGGAGAACAAGAGCACCTCCTCCCAGCTGCCCACTGCACTGAGGCTAGGTAACACGGTCACCACCGATAAATCCATGATTATCAAAAACTTCAACAAGCATTTCTCAACGGCTGGCCATGCCTTCCGCCTGGCTACTCCAACCTCGGCTAACAGCTCCGCCCCCCCCCGCAGCTACTCGCCCAAGCCTCTCCAGGTTCTTCTTTACCCAAATCCAGATAGCAGATGTTCTGAAAGAGCTGCAAAACCTGGACCCGTACAAATCAGCTGGGCTTGACAATCTGGACCCTCTATTTCTGAAACTATCCGCCGCCATTGTCGCAACCCCTATTACCAGCCTGTTCAACCTCTCTTTCATATCGTCTGAGATCCCCAAGGATTGGAAAGCTGCCGCAGTCATCCCCCTCTTCAAAGGGGGAGACACCCTGGACCCAAACTGTTACAGACCTATATCCATCCCGCCCTGCCTATCTAAGGTCTTCGAAAGCCAAGTCAACAAACAGGTCACTGACCATCCCGAATCCCACCGTACCTTCTCCGCTGTGCAATCTGGTTTCCGAGCCGGTCACGGGTGCACCTCGCCACGCTCAAGGTACTAAACGATATCATAACCGCCATCAATAAAAGACAGTACTGTGCAGCCATCTTCATTGACCTTGCCAAGGCTTTCGACTCTGTCAATCCCCATATTCTTATCGGCAGACTCAGTAGCCTCGGTTTTTCGGATGACTGCCTTGCCTGGTTCACCAACTACTTTGCAGACAGAGTTCAGTGTGTCAAATCGGAGGGCATGCTGTCCGGTCCTCTGGCAGTCTCTATGGGGGTGCCACAGGGTTCAATCCTCGGGCCGACTCTTTTCTCTGTATATATCAATGATGTTGTTCTTGCTGCGGGAGATTCCCTGATCCACCTCTACGCAGACGACACCATTCTATATACTTCCGGCCCGTCCTTGGACACTGTGCTAATCTAACCTCCAAACGAGCTTCAATGCCATACAACACTCCTTCCGTGGCCTCCAACTGCTCTTAAACGCTAGTAAAACCAAATGCATGCTTTTCAACCATTCGCTGCCTGCACCCGCACGCCTGACTAGCATCACCACCCTGGATGGTTCCGACCTTGAATATGTGGACATCTATAAGTACCTAGGTGTCTGGCTAGACTGTAAACTCTCCTTCCAGACTCATATCAAACATCTCCAATCGAAAATCAAATCTAGAGTCGGCTTTCTATTCGCAACAAAGCCTCCTTCACTCACGCCGCCAAACTTACCCTAGTAAAACTGACTATCCTACCGATCCTCGACTTCGGCGATGTCATCTACAAAATTGCTTCCAACACTCTACTCAGCAAACTGGATGCAGTTTATCACAGTGCCATCCGTTTTGTCACTAAAGCACCTTATACCACCCACCACTGCGACCTGTATGCTCTAGTCGGCTGGCCCTCGCTACATATTCGTCGCCAGACCCACTGGCTCCAGGTCATCTACAAGTCCATGCTAGGTAAAGCTCCGCCTTATCTCAGTTCACTGGTCACGATGGCAACACCCATCCGTAGCACGCGCTCCAGCAGGTGTATCTCACTGATCATCCCTAAAGCCAACACCTCATTTGGCCGCCTTTCGTTCCAGTTCTCTGCTGCCTGTGACTGGAACGAATTGCAAAAATCGCTGAAGTTGGAGACTTTTATCTCCCTCACCAACTTCAAACATCTGCTATCTGAGCAGCTAACCGATCGCTGCAGCTGTACATAGTCTATCGGTAAATAGCCCACCCATTTTTACCTACCTCATCCCCATACTGTTTTTATTTATTTACTTTTCTGCTCTTTTGCACACCAATATCTCTACCTGTACATGACCATCTGATCATTTATCACTCCAGTGTTAATCTGCAAAATTGTAATTATTCGCCTACCTCCTCATGCCTTTTGCACACAATGTATATAGACTCCTCTTTTTTTTACTGTGTTATTGACTTGTTAATTGTTTACTCCATGTGTAACTCTGTGTTGTCTGTTCACACTGCTATGCTTTATCTTGGCCAGGTCGCAGTTGCAAATGAGAACTTGTTCTCAGCTAGCCTACCTGGTTAAATAAAGGTTAAATAAAAAAATACCAAGATTACAATTTTGTTCAACTACAACCAAGCTACTGCAAAATGTAGTTAAATTACTAGTTGCACTACATGTAGTTCACTATTCTCCAACACTGCTGAGACTTTACCCAATATCCAGTATGCCCAGTCAGGTGTGGAAAATTTGAATAACATTTCAGTAAATGTGGACTCCAGAATTATAGTGGGCAGACTGGATCCGGGCCGGGAGAGAGGGAGAAAGAGAGAGCCCCAGGCAAGCTGCCCTGGCTTTGTTTACAACAAGAAGCCATTGTTTGATGTGGCCGCGCAGCCCTCTCCAAAGCTCCCACAGGATGTGCTCTGGGTAACATGCCAGATGGAGGCCACTGCTGTATGACTTCCACCCAAGCCAGTTCAACTGCATGCATGGGACTAACAGTCCAGGCCTCTTGGGGCCCTCCCGAGACTCCTCTCCCTGTCTATCTCCATCAACCCAACTTATAGAACAATAGCAGAGTTGTTGCAAGGCCAAGGGGTGTTTTTTTCTGTCTACTCATCCGGCCCAAAATATTTCTTATTTAACTAAGCAAGTCAGTCATGAACAAACTCTTATTTACAATGACAGCCTAGGAACAGTGGGTTAACTGCCTTGTTCAGGGGCAGAACGACAGATTTTTACCTTGTCAGCTCGGGGATTCGATCTAGCAAGCTTTGGCCCAACTGGTCCAACACTAACCACTAGGCTAATATGTGGATAATGTTTGTCATTTGTTGATATGCAATTGTGTTGGAGCTTCCTTATTATGTCTGTCTAAATTGGAAAATGGAAAATGAAGACAGAAACATCCGTGCCTGACCTGAACATGTTCCAGAGACAACACTGATTAGTATTATTTTAAAACAACAAAGTTAATGTAACTGCCTGAAGTGTTGTCTATGAATACAAAGATTTACACCGACTCCTTCATAAATCGGTTTGTTTGTACTCTTTGCGCAAGTGTTCCTTACTGCCATGCTGCTTTTCAAAGGAAGAACAGAAGTTATGAATTCATAAGTGGTGTAGTATTCACACTGAGACGAGTCAAGTGTAATTAGTTGAAAAAGAAATAGCAGTCTAAGGTTTAAAAAAAAAAAAGGCATGGTAATTTATTTTCTTCCTTCTCTTCCCCTGCATTCTACTGGTAACATAAGTGGCCTTGATTTTCATGCAATAGAAGCTTTCTCTCTCAGCCTGAGCCTAGCCTATGTTACAGTGCATTCAGAAAGTGTTCAGACCCCGCCGCTTTTACCACATTTCAATACATTACAGCCTTATTCTAAAACGGATTAAATTAGATTTTTTCCTCATCAATCTACACACAATACCCCATAATGACAAAGCAAAAACAGTTTAAAAAAACAAACATTTTTGCTCATTTATAAAAATGCTAAACAGAAATACCTTATTACATAAGTATTTCAGACCCTTTTCTATGAGACTCGAAATTGAGCTCAGGTGCATCCTGATTCCATTGATCATTCCTTGAGATGATTCTACAACTTATCTGGAGTCCACCTGTGGTCAATTCAATTGATTGGACATGATTTGGAAAGGCACACACCTGTTGGCAGTGTATGTCAGAGCAAAAATCAAGCCATGAGGTGAAAGGAATTGTCCTTATAGCTCCAAGACAGGATTGTGTCGAGGTACAGATCTGGTGAAGGATATCAAACATTTCTGCAGCATTGAAGGTTCCCAAGAACACAGTGGCCTCCATTATTCCTAAATTGAAGAAGTTTGGAACCACCAAGACTCTTCCTAGAGCTGGCCGCCTGGCCAAACTGAGCAATCGTGGAGGAAGGGCTTGGTCAGGGAGGTGACCAGGAGGTCTCTTCACAGTCCAGAACAGACTGTGGGAGGCGCACAGTACTACATAGAGCCATGACTACATGGAACTCTGTTCCACATCAAGTAACTGATGCAAGCAGTAAAAATTGATTTATAAAAAAACACCTTATGGAACAGCGGGGACTGTGAAGCAACACACACACACACACACACGCATGGATGTAGTACTGTAGATATGTGGTAGCGGTGGAGTAGCGGCCTGAGGGCACACAGTGTGTTGTGAAATCTGTGAATGTATTGTAATGTTTTTAAATTGTATAAACAGCCTTAATTTTGCTGGACCCCAGGAAGAGTAGCTGCTGCCATAATAAATACAAATACAAATACCAAGAACCCGATTGTCACTCTGACAGAGCACAGTTCCTCTGTGGGGATGGGAGAAACTTCAGCACTCACCAATCAGGCTTTTATGGTAGAGTGACCAGATGAAAGCCACTCCTCGGTAAAAGGCACATGACAGCCTGCTTGGAGTTTCCCAAAAGGAACCTAAAGGACTCAGACCATGAGAAACAAGATTCTCTGGTTTGATGAAACCAAGATTGAACTCTTTGGCTTGAATGCCAAGCGTCACGTCTGTAGGAAACCTGGCACCATCCCTACAGTGTCCTCATACCCTTTGCCATATTTTTTTTTTTTTATATATATACATTTGCAAAAATGTCTAAAAACCTGTTTTAGTTCTGTCATAATGGGGTATTGTGTGTAGATTGATGAGGGGGGGGGGACAATAAAATCCATTTTTAGAAAAGGCAGTAATGTAGCAAAATGTGGAAAAAGTCAAGGGGTCTGAATACTTTCCGAATGCACTGTATATCTGCCTGCCTGGGTTTCCACAGAGCCAAATCATTAACAGAATTAGGCTACATGCTCTTACTCTCCTGCCTCATTGGCCGAGACACCTGGAGACAAGACCAGACCAGTGCCATGTTTTTGATATGATTGTTCAATTTAAACAGTATGGCCCATATGTATAGGCAACCGGCTAGGCATTCGAAGAATGTGCATGTAAAAATTTTTTTTTTAAAAACGTATTCTGGTTATTCTTAATCTTTTCTCACTCCAGGCCCTTGGAAGAGGTGACTGGCCATATGCCTGCCAGCCCGCGTCTTGTCGCTAAATCCAGCTTTGAGTAAGTTGCTCTTTTTTAATCCTCTCCCCGTTGATGTTGTTTGATGATCAGGAAAAAAGGCAGCAGTTACATAAACATGCAAGACTAGGTAGGATAGAAATAGTATAGACGAGGCGGCCAATTGGATCTCGGTGTGTTAGTAAGGAGCTGTTGTGCCACACAGACACAAAGGTTTGTTGTAACAGTAGCCAGTGTGTGGGGATAATCTGTGCCTTAAAGCAAGACTGGGCTAGCAGAGAAACATGTGGTGGTAAGCCAAGCTTAAATCCCCTCTGACCTTGCCCCCTTCCCTTCCTTCCCTTCCCTTGGAGCAGCCAGGAGAGGAGATGAAAGGGTGTGGTGATGCCTTTACTGCCACCTAGAGGATGGTTCACAGACTGGTGGGGGAAAACATCTTCAAGGCCACTCTTCTGTTTACTTCAAGTATTTATTCAATAATTATTGAATGTTTTCGAGTGATCATCTACATACAATTCTAGTGAACTACATTTACTGTAAGGGGTGCGTAACTGGTGGCAGGGAAGTCAGACGCAGGAGAGCAGAACTAGGTAATAGCCGGAGCAGTTTAATACCAAAACCAATGGCATCAAGAAAATAACAACATGGGTACAAAACCCGACGCGCACCAGTCAACATGTGTACAAGCACTTACAACAAACAATAACACACAAAGACATGGGGGGAACATAGGGTTAAATACACACGTAATGAGGGAATGAAAACCGTGTGTGTGGAAAAACAAGACAAAACAAATGGAAAATGAAAAATGGAGGGCTAGACCGGTGACGTCGACCGCCGAACACCGCCCGAACAAGGAGAGGAACCGACTCCGGCAGAAGTCGTGACATTTACAGAGTTCCTTTTGATAAAACAGTAAATGCATTAATTTAAAACGGACTGCTCCTTATTCCACTTGTTCAAAAAAAAATATTATGCCTAATTCTCAAATACAAGTTACTCAAGTACAATGTAACAACATCATAATACAATGTTGTTACTATAGTTATTCCAGTGATACTACACAGGTGCACTGTATAGATACAGATATTGCATTTAGTGTGCATTTTTTAGTTACAACCATGCCCGATAGTTTGGTTTTTGACAACACCAGCAGTAAGTGCACCAAACATTTTGGCTTGTTTTGCAGTCTCTTCTCCTCTGGCATACAGAACAACCCGTAATGTCCTTCAGAGATCTCAATGAACAGTCAAGTGAATCATCATTGAGAACATAAAATGTCCTCATACCCTTTGCCATAAATTGTGGTGTAGGAGGAGGAGGAGTGGTGGTGGTGAAGAGATGTAATACAGCTAGATGATAGAGGAAATTAAATCTCTCAAACAAAAGACGGGACTAACGAAGGTCGACAGGCTCCTTTTCATTTCACGTTGCACAAGTTTGTCACAATGGTTTATGGCCAGCCGTTTCATCTTTCAGCAGCCATAGCTTGGGATTAATGGCCCCTTAAAGGCACACAGCTGTGAATTTTCTATGGCTTGTGGCAGGCTATGTTTGTCAGGGTCGCCGTTGGTATTTTGATATGAAGAGACATCCTCTAATGTATGGCATGGGGGCTGTGTTTAATCTTGCCTATAGCTCCCGCTATACGGCAGGATCACAAAGCCCAACAACATTATCTCAATTTTCCTGAGCTTTCTCTGAGGAAAGCTATCCAGCTTATTGCATTATAGCTCAACATAGTTATTATTGAAGACAGACGTAGTATGAATCCAAGCATCACATAAATATCTTGCAGTTATATGTTTTGTTGCGTGAAAAGGATTATTGATGAATGGAATCTATACACTAAAAACATGAGTGATGTGGAGTGCCTCAATGCAAATATTGCACACTTCTATAGTTGCCATGGTACTCGAAGTAGCAGCCCATGCAGAGAGCTCCTGTAGATACAGTGCATTCAGAAAGTTTTCAGACACCTTGACTTTTTCTAAATTTTGTTACGTTTACAGCCTTATTCACCTGCCTGACCAAGGCCCTTCTCCCCCGATTGCTCAGTTTGGCCGGGAGGCCAGCTCTAGGAAGAGTCTTGGTGGTTACAAACTTCTTCCATTTAGGAATGATGGATGCCACTGTGTTCTTGGGGACCTTCAATGCTGCAGAAATGTTTTGGTACCCTTCCCCAGATCGATGCCTCGACACAATCCTGTCTCGGAGTTCACCCTCATGACTTCGTTTTTGCTCTGATGCGCACTGTCAACTGTGGGACGTTATCTAGACAGGTGTGTGCCTTTCCTAATCATGTCCAATCAATTGAATTTACCACAGGTTATCACATTTCAGGAGCAAGGGGAAAACCACTGGGAGGTTTGATGAACAAAACGAACTGGCAACAGACAAACAAAGAACACAGGTATAAATACACTGGGGATAATGGGTAAGATGGGCAACACCTGGAGGTGGGAGGAGACAAGCACAAAGACAGGTGAAACAGATCAGGTTGTGACTCCAATCAAGTTGTAGAAACATCTCAAGGAGATTCAATGGAAACAGGATGCACCTGTGCTCAATTTCTAGTCTCATAGCAAAGGGTCTGAATACTTAAGGTTTCAGTTTTTTTTCAGTTTTTGATTTTTAATACATATGCAAAAAATTCTAAAAACCTGTTTCCGCTTTGTCATCATGGTGTATTGTGTGTAGATTGATGAGGAACATTTTTTATTTAATACATTTTAGAATTAAGGCTGTAACGTAACAAAATGTGGTAAAACGGAAGGGGTCTGAATACTTTCCGACTACACTGTACGTAGCTACATATTTAATTATTTGTAAGTGTTTTTAATTTTGTTTTGGTTTATCAGCTGTTTTGTTTTTGATTTTTACAGGCTGCGGGCTTCGGCACTCGGCGGTCCCGTTCTGTGAGCTTGTGTTGCCTACCACTTCGTGGCTGAGCCGTTGTTGCTTTTAAACGTTTCCACTTCACAATAACAGCAGTTACAGTCGACCGGGGCAGCTCTTACAAGGCAGAAATTTGACAAACTGACTTATTGGAAAGGTGGCATCCTATGACGGTGTCACGCTGAAAGTCACTGAGCTTTTCAGTAAGGCCATTCTACTGTCAATGTTTAATACACCTGTCAGCAACGGGTGTGGCTGAAATAGCTAAATCCAGTCATTTGAATTGTTGTCCACATACTTTTGCACATTTAGTGTATGTTTGTATATATATTTGTACTGCTCTAGGGATATAATTATTGTTTGGATATCCTTATTTACTATTATGTATTGATTTACTTTTTATTCTTAATGTGATGCGTACTGCAGAGAACACTGGAACCATTATCACTGTGAATTATTGTAATGTTTGTTTGTGTCTATTAATCCCATAAAAGATGGGTTGCCAACTCGCGAATAAAATGTAATTCATTCATTCATTTTCATTCATTGTAGGCAGAGATTAGGAGAAAGTGAACAGGATAAATAATAATAATAATAGTACACAGTATTGGAGCAGCATACTGTAAGTGGTGGGTGAGTGTGTAACTTTCTTGTTAACAAACTATAGTTTTGGCAAGTTGGTTAGAACATCTACTTTGTGCATGACACAAGTCATTTTTCCAGAAATTGTTTACAGACAGATTATTTCACTTATAATTCACTGTATCACAATTCCAGTGGGTCAGAAGTTTACATACACTAAGTTGACTGCCTTTAAACAGCTTGGAAAATTCCAGAAAATGATGTCACGGGTTTAGAAGCTTCTGATAATTGACATCATTTGAGTCAATTGGAGGTGTACCTGTGGATGTATTTCAAGGCCTACCTTCAAAGTCAGTGCCTCTTTGCTTGACATCATGGGAAAATCAAAAGAAATCAGCCAAGACCTCAGAAAACCTCCACAGGTCTGGTTCATCCTTGGGAGCAATTTCCAAACACCTGCAGGTAACACGTTCATCTGTACAAACAATAGTACGCAAGTATAAACACCATGGGACCACGCAGCCTTCATACCGCTCAGGAAGGAGAAGCGTTCTGTCTCCTAGAGATGAACGTACTTTGGTGCGAGAAGTGTGAATCAATCACAGAACAACAGCAAAGGACCTTGTGAAGATGCTGGAGGAAAGAGGCACACAAATATCTGTATCCACACTAAAAATGAGTCCTATGTCGACAGGCCGCTCAGCAAGGAAGAAACTACAGCTCCAAAACCGCCATAAAAAAGACAGACTACGGTTTGCAACTGCACATGGGGACAAATATCGTACTTTTTGGAGAAATGTCCTCTGGTCTGATTAAACAAAAATAGAACTGTTTGGCCATAACGACCATCATTATGTTTGGAGGAAAAATGGGGATGCTTGCAAGCTGAAGAACACCATCCCAACCGTGAAGCACAGGGATGGCAGCATCATGTTGTGGGGGTGCTTTGCTGCAGGAGTGACTGGTGCACTTCACAAAATAGATGGAATCAAGAGGAAGTAATGGTATGTGGATATATTGAAGCAACATCTCAAGACATTAATCAGGAAGTTGAAGCTTGGTCGCAAATGGGTCTTCAAAATGGACAATGACCCCAAGCATATTTCCAAAGTTGTGGCAAAATAGCTTAAGGACAACAAAGTCAAGGTATTGGAGTGGCCATCACAAAGCCCTGACCTCAATCCTATAGAAAATGTGTAGGCAGAACTGAAAAAGCGTGTGGGAGCAAGGAGGCCTACAAACCTGACTCAGTTACACAAGCTCTGTCAGGAGGAATGGGCCAAAATTCACCCAACATATTGTGGGAAGCTTGTGGCAGGCTACCCGAAAAGTTTGACCCAAGATAAACAATTTAAAGGCAATGCTACCAAATACTAATTGAGTGTATGTAAACTTCTGACCCACTGGGAATGTGATGAAAGAAATTAAAGCTGAAATATATCATATTCACTACTATTATTTAGACATTTCACATTCTTAAAATAAAGTGGTGATCCTAACTGACCTAAGACAGGGATTTTTTATTCGGATTGACTGTCAGGAATTGTGAAATGCTGAGTTTAACTGTATTTGGCTAAGGTGTATTTAAACTTCCGACTTCAACTGTTGATGATGCTTTTATAGTGGTTAATGGGGATCCTAAGAAATACCAAATACTAAGGAGTGTGGCGCCTGTAGCTTGTTGTCTTGGGCCAATGACAAGTTATCAAAGCGGCACTAGGCTCTGGCTCTGTGTGTACCCTGGCAAGCAAGTAAGGAGATCATTGGATGATGGAATGAAAATTAAGGAATTAAAAGTTAAAGGTCCAATGCAGCCATTTTTATGTAAATATCAAGTCATTTCTGGGTAACAGTTTAGTATCTTACTGGGATTGTTTTCAATTAAAATGGTCAAAATAGAAACAAAAATAGCTTCTTAACAAATTCTCAAGAGTTTTGATAGGACTGTCATGGAGTGTTTGAGTGGGAAGGGGAAAAATTAAATGAGCTATTATTGGCAGAGAGGTTTGGAAGTCTCTTTCTTATTGGACTATTAATTAATTTACCGCATGGTAATGTCGCCATGGAAGGCCAATACTTCTTCCCACCAAAACAGGGCAGCATTTTTCAAACAGGACTAACAACATTACGCCTACAACATGTTTTCTACCAGGATCTGTATCGAAGTCCATATATTGAGTATCCTTAAATACACATGATATTGGTTTATCTTGGTCGTGAACACGTTGTAGGCCTAACATGTCATTTATGATTGGTAATCCAGGCCAGAACATGTGCCACTTAGAATACATATCTCAAAACAGTATAATTTGTCATCTGGTTAGAAGTTAGGCTAGTGGTTAAGAGTGTTGATCCAGTAACCGAAAGGTTTGAATCCCTTGGCCGACTAGGTGAAGCAGAAAAAAAAATGTTAATGTGCCGTGAGCAAGGCACTTAACCTGTGAGTGTCTTCTAAATGACCAAAAATAAATGTAGTCGCACAATTAATTACATAATAGCACAACAATTATTACCGTGTGTATGTGTGTGTGTGTGTGTGTGTGTGTGTGTGTGTGTATGTGTGTGTGTGTGTGTGTGTGTGTGTGTGTGTGTGTGTGTGTGTGTGTGTGTGTGTGTGTGTGTGTGTGTGTGGGAGGGCACAAAAAAAGTAGAGACCCCGGTTGTCACGGTATAATTCGCACTCTGGTTACAATGACCAATCACAAACAGGTAGGCTACTTAATATGGAGTTGTTGTAATTGTGTAGCTAGATAGCATAACTAGCTTCTCTTCACGGTTTGATGCAGTCAAAAGAAGTATTACGTGATCGGATTGGATGATAAATAACCTAGGTTTAGCAGCTAGAAGTTAGTAACTATTGTGAGTTGGCTTGGTTGCTGCTCTATCTACCTCCTCCCCACTGCCTACACCCGTGTTGCCAGGTCAAGCAAAAATGTCTAACCCAATGACCACACAAAACCCGCCCAAAAGGCTTGAAAACTAGCCCAATTTTTCCATAACGCTATCGAGCCAATTAAGAAGGAATATCATAGCAACTTGTAACGATGTTAGAAGCTAAATTCTGAGTTCCTCAAAATAATAATTAATGCAAGCTATGACATGACAATTGTGCCCACAAACTGTTACGGCCTACATAAAGCTGTCCCAACGGCAGAGCTTTTCAGCACCATGGAGTGAACCCTTACCACTGCTACACCTGGCTATCAGCGGAGCCTTGTCTGGCAGCAAAACAGTTCATTCAGCCTAATTTACTGCCTTTTTAAAAAACATAGTTGATATGGCTGACTTGCTTAAACAAATGTGGTTTCTACTGATGTACAAACAATGGCATAAGGGAATAATGATGAGAGTATAAGAGGCCATCTGTAATTTTGATTAAGACAATGACTGAGCTAAGACGGACGTAGTCAATATAACTATTTGTTCAGCAATTTTGAAATGTACAGCAAAAGAATTCAGAACATGGGCCGTTCTTACAGTATTCTCCCTGTACACCAAGTCAGAACCTGGCGTATTACATAATTTATGCAGCAGCATACAGTACAAGACATGTTTGGACTCACCATTGTGCTTTGCCCACTTGAACAGGAAGGTGGCACGCAGTCCTTATTGTGGGCAAATTTTGTCATGAAGCTTTGTCATCAAAGTCTGGCATTCACCTGATTTAAAGTGCTTCCAAGACAACTGGGAACTCTGGAAAAAACCTAAATTGAATCATGACATCAGTCATCTTCAGGCCCAAGTTTCCGACTTGGAATTTCGAGTTAGATGACCGTTAAAGACGTATTTTCCCAGTCGGAGTTCTCAGTTGTCTTGAACTCATGGAAGTCTAAAATTTCCCAGTTCCGAGTTTCCAGTTGTTTTGAATTCGGCAGAAGTCATGCTGGATTGACAGCATGGCCAATGTATTGAACCTTTTCTGGCCAATGGTGTTGCGTGTAAATGTTTATCCTTTTAAGTTTGGAAAAGAGACCCTTAAATCCAGACTTGGACCACATGCAAAATAGTGATTGCTTTGCAACACTTGCAGTTAGCGGTGGTGGAAAAAGTACCCAATTGCCATACTTGAGTAAAAGTAAAAATACCTTAATAATAGAAAATGACTCAGTAAAATTCAACTTGAGTAAAAGTCTAAATGTATTTGGTTTAAAATATACTTAAGTATCAAAAGTAAAAGTAAAAGTCCAAAAAATAACAATTTTTTTCAATTTTCAAGTTTGTGGAAATGTGAAATTAATATAGGAGAATATAACACATTCATCTGGTAAAAGATAATACAAAGAAAAAGCATGCATTTTATTTATTATTTTTTTCATCTTTGAAATGCAAGAGAAAGGCCACAATGTATTATTCCAGTTTAGGTGCAATTTAGATTTGGCCACTAGATGGCGGCAGTGTATGTGCAAAGCTTTAGACTGATCCAATGAACCATTGTATTACTGTTCAAAATGTTGTATCAAGTCTGCCCAAATGTGCCTACTTGGTTTATTGATACATTTTCAAGTTCATAACTGTGCTCTCTCTTCAATCAATAGCATGGTATTATTTCACTGTAATAGCTACTGTAAATTGTACAGTGCAGTTAGATTAACGAGCTGGAATAATACATTATGGCCTTTCTCTTGCATTTCAAAGATGGTGGTAAAAAAATATATGAAAAAATAATCTTTGTATTATCTTTATCCAGATCTAATGTGTAGCATTCTCCTACATTAATTTCACATTTCCACAAACTTCAAAGTGTTTCCTTTCAAATGGTATCAATAATATGCATATTCGTGCTTCAGGTCCTGGGCTACAGGCAGATAGATTTGGGTATGTCATTTTAGGTGAAAATTTAAAAAAAGGGTCTGATCCTTGACCAATTTGTGAAAGGCCTACTTATATATTTTGGAAATTTTGCACAGTGGACTATTTTCTTTTGGAATATGATACTATGAACTGTAAAATTAAGCCTTTTTCTTTTCTCAGAGCTGAATTATCGGATTTTTGCTTACTTCTGGATTTCTTACTGGATTTTGAAACTGAACTCAACATTTACTTTTATTGGAGGACAAACACATTGTACCAAAACAGATATTTCTTTGTGTTTTATTTGTGTTTCAGACTGAGCCTATACATTTGAGATTATTGTCTGTGGGGTTGGTCCTTCAGATAGTTGAAATTTGAGACAAAATATCCACAGGAAATAATTAAACTGACTTCAACTTCAAAACGCATCTCTCCAACTGGTCACAAACTGGTTAAATCAGTGTCGTTTCAAACCTAATTTTTCAATATCTGGAATCTGAAAAATATTGAATTTGAAAAAAGTCAACCTAAATTGTTGTTTTGAGGTTGAAATTTCCACCACAGTTTTCGACGTAGACAAAACTTATGAAATATTTTGAATTTGTAACTTTTTGAAACAATATCAGAGATTCAACATAATATCCACTATAAGAAAAATCCATAGACTGGAAAGCACCTCCTACTGGAGTGTTTAACCAAATCCTTCACTGCTTAGCTTTGGTATTTTTTACTTGACTATAACCAATGTGCTATTGTGAGAATGACTGGTGAGGACCTCCATTTAACCGATTTACTGTTGCTATCGTAGTCATTCCAAATGAAATATAACCATACTTTATCAATTAAATATCATCAATTATGCTATTTAGGCTTTGGTTAATTTCAAATGGAATAAAAGTTAACATTACATATGTTGAATTCACCTCTCCATCTCAACCAAAAAGCTAAATGAAAGAATATGATTAAATCAAATCAGACTTTATTTAAAGTGCATTTATTTGATTTAGTCCTATTCTTTAACTGATAATCAACCTTAAAATGAATAACATCCATGGCCACATTTAGAGGATACTTTAACAAATGTATTCTTATGCAATCAAAGAAAGAATCTATGTTCAGGATTGCAGTTCTGTGGAATTCTTCACAATTGCTATGATAATCTGCACAGAATCTCAAACCGAATTGATCAATTGCACCATGTACAATAACTTTAATGTAACCTCAACTGCAATCAAGATAATTTGGTTGTGCCATTAGATGAAGCCAGTGCTAACACATTAAGTTGTTGTATAAATAAATAAATGTAATATCTGACATTGTAGTCTCATTTGAACGTGGTGCTTTTAATTGGTTGAAAGTGCAGTAATAGTACATTTATGTGACAACTAAACAAAACATCTGACAGATGTATTGGAATTTGGATGTGCTTTTAGATGGTTGAAAGCATACTGATAGCACATTGTCTTTTTGAGTGGGTGAAAATATGTTGGAATATCATTGATCGACGTATCCACCAAATATCACCCAATTCTTCACATTGAAATGACGTGGTGTGCCCACTGGGCTGTGTTTGGCAATGAAGATTGGTTTGCTCATCACCAAAGGCACAAGACAGAAGTACATGCACATAATGCATGCATACTAACCAAAGTCTTGTAGGTGTTAGCCTTAAAAGGCTCTCAGTCACATATAAAGTTATAACAGCAATTACAGTTATTTTAACAGTAACGTTCCATCTTCAGCCATTGCTGAGATTAGTACTTGGCCAATGACTGTAACTGTTTTAGAAGCACATGTCTCGCGTTGGACGGTAACCGTAATTGTTTGACTGTTCTGATTGAAACATGGTTGTTTGCATCACCTAGCAGTACCCAAGTAAGTATTACAGTACATCCTATTGTTTGATGCTCCCTCCATGGCTCACCCACTCCAATCTAATTCAAATATGGATTACCCGGCTGTGCACCTGCATGGCACGCTCTCACCTCTAGATAGGTAAACACAGACTGTCTGCAATCGTAACACTTCCTGGGAGAATCTAAATTGTATACTCCTCACGTCCTTTCTCCTTGCCGCTTCCTCAAAATCCATTGGAGGTCAGAGGGGAGTGAAGTCAAGGGAAAGATTGTGTTCACAGTCACTTTGCTCATCTTGACCTCAAAATCATCTGGGCATATTGGGGAGAGTGGATCGTGCCATTCCTATTCGCTGTTTGGAGAGTGGATCGTGCCACTGCTCCAAATTTCTGTGACATGGTGAGGTTGGAGCCAGATGCAGAGAAGAGACCAGACGAGGAATCAGTGGTTATGGGTAAACATAATACTTTACTAAGAACAGTAACCGCAGGATCAGAGTAAACTTGAGGCAAACCAACAAACACTACATCTCAAACACTGACTAAGTAACCAAACAGCAAACAATTCAAACTTCTGCAAAGCATAACAGAAAACATGCTTCTTTTAACAAGGAAATTCTAATGAGTAATAGAACACACCTACGTGTCATAATTGTCTCTAGGATGGTATCTGCCACCCTCTGGTGACAGGTGGAACCATGACAATCTCACACTTCAGGAAGACATCAGCTCATGACCTTGGGACTATAAGGTTTTATCTCCACAAATCACAGTTCTGAGATATGGAGCATCAAAGTTGTCACATCCCAGATCTCAGAACCTTTTTTGTTGTGAATTCTTCTTTCATAAGGTTTAGGCACCTTAAAGGTGCCTAAAGTACAGAGTATCAAAATCCTGAGACATTTGTAAATCCTTTTTAGGGGGGTTCAATCGCAGATATACATTTATGACTCTGAAATGTCAATTTCACTTCAAAATTATGATTTGTTTTGGAGGGGGGGGGGAGCAGTTACAGGTATATTATCCATTTCAAATTACAAGTTTATAAAACATGCACCCGTAGGCTGCCATTTTTTTGTATTATTTAGAGGCTTCTCACACAGTGCAATAGCAACAAAGCTGACATAGTAGGCCAAATCAAAGTGACATACCAAAATTTGCTGCTTGATACGCACTAGCTCAGCACCGGGATTAAAATTCAAGTTTCATGTCAAATCAAACAGCAGTTACTAAGCCAAAACCATCTACTACAGCCATCTTTACCTCTGCAATGAGTTGGAAAAAGTCCTGCTGTTTCCTGCAGCTGCGTCAATGTGTTCTCCACAGAGAGGAAAAGGCGACGTGAGAGGTTACACTCTCGCCAAAATCTGTCAAAAATAAGACCTATGCGTTTCAATGGTCTTATTTTGCACTCCCATCTTGTCATCATTCTATACAGATCTCTACTCTCCATAAAGCCAGTCAGCCATTCAAACAGCCTTCCCTCCCGCTCCCAGGCATCTGCATCATCCTAAAGTCATCCCTTTAATACCGCTAAACCGTATTTGCCTTTTAATAGGGATTGGAATGATTTTAATAGCTTATTTGAAATTGTTGGTGTTGAGCTAGGGTATGGAGACTGAGTATGGGCATGCCATTTTGATTCCCAGTTACAATCTTTTTCAATTATGCGCCAAATAGAAATTGTGTGAGCAATAATAGGACCAAAGCGTAGTTATATTGTTTAAGGGATATATCAGTGAAGACCACATCTTCCAGTGCAATAGGAGACACCATATTTCTCTCTATACTTAGCCAGGGGGCGGAAGAATCATGTCTAAACCAATTCAGGATGGGATAAAATTCTAGTGCCTGGAAATACAATTTAAAGTTTGGTACGGATAGTCCTCCTAAGTCTTTCCCACTTTGCAAGTTTGTTAATTTTATCTGGGCTCTCTTACCTTGCCATATACATTTCTTATGCACACTATGGATTTTATCCCAATAGCCTGAAGGGGGAAACATGGAAAGCATTGAACTACAGAAATTCAGTCGTGGCAATATATTCATTTTGACAATAGATATTCTGCTCCTTAAAACAACTGGGATATTAGTCTGTTCTGTTAAAGTTTCAGGCACTGTTTTTTTCTATTACCAGATATTTAAAATGGGAAACGAGTGGGATTCCATAAGTATAGATGGAGACCTCCATCGGGGTCTTGAGAGGCAGTAGGGCAGATTTGGTTAGATGCATTTTATAAATTGAGATGGAGGTGAATTTGTCTGATCTTCGAAAGCTTTTGGGAGGGATTGGGATACATTGTCTAAATAAAGTAAGATATTGTCAGTGTATAATGAGATGACGTGATATGTAGAATTGAGAGATATGGGTGTAATTTCTTTCGATTGTCGAATTGCCAGGGCCAGGGCCTCCAGTGACAGAAATTACAGAGGTGAGATGGGATCACCTTGCCTGCTACTTTTAGTTTTTTTTCTGAACAAAAATAAGCAGGTATTACCTGTTATTACTATGGCTGAGGAATTGGAGTATAGTATTGTAATCATATAATGGAATTGGAATCCCATACGTTCCAAAACCGATCAACGACATGACCATTCTTGTCTATCAAAAGCTTGTTCTGTGTCCAGAGATAGATCTGTCAAAAGAGCTTTGGTTTCTGATGAAGCATATTAGATACGTAATAGACAGAGCTTATCTGAGGAGAATCGTTTTTTTTAACAAACCCGCTTTGGTCCAGATGTACCAATTTGGGTGAATTTCGAGACAGGATGACAACATTTTTGAAAATAGTTTCATATCTGTGTTTATCAAAGATAGAGGGTGATAGTGAGAGCACTGGTTGGCATCCTTACCTCTTAAAAAATAAATAAAAGCTAAATTAGTGCTGTATGTTAAATCCTTTCCAAGTAACCTTTGTGAACGGCTCATTTCAACTGAAAGTGAACATAATTGGTTCCAAAATGTTAAATAGATCTCAGAAGGAATACCGTCACAACCAGGTGATTTGCCTTTATTCATGTTATCCAATGCCCTTTTGAGTTCATGGAGAGAGATTTGGGTTCCCAACAAGCCGGCTTCCTGAGTTGAAAGAAGAGGAGTTCATATTTTTTTTAAAGGAGTCGTTCTCACTTAATGTGGATTTACAGTCAGAGCTGCACATATCTATATAGAAACAAGATAATCTTTGGTTGATTCATTTGGGTTCTGATTGTAATTCATCCGATTCAGATTTAATAGTTGAAATATCATTACTGCGAGGCTTGTTAGTCAGTAGACGACTGGGTCGATTACCATGGAAGTCAGGGTCTAACTCGATGGATGGCAAATTATGCTCTGCCTTAATGTATTTGGTTCAGTCTTGACTTTGAAGAGAGTAGTCGCTACCTGGTAGTAGAGTAGTCGCTCTAATGTCATAAAACAATTTTTTGGGGTGATTTATTCAGCCCGGATGCAAATGAAGTTGCATAATTTTTAATAAAACCTTTAATGGCGTCCCATATAATCAGAAGACCGTTGACTGAATTTTTGTTAATGATTATGAATTCATTCAACTCAGTTTCAAATTGTTCACAGTATAATTTTTTAGTAAGGAAACATTAAAGCACTTGGCTCTTTTAGGAGATTCTGACATTTGTATCTGGCAATATGTCGAATTTCTATTTTCTTGATTAAAAGAAAATAGAGGAGTAGATAATAGCACAAACTCGATTTGGGAGAATGTTTTGTGCCTGTTTGAATAGATGGTGTACTCTTTAACTTTAGAGTGATGAGCTCACTAGGCATCAATTAGGTTGTCATCAGAGAATATATGTTGAACAGCCTCGGTTGCCTGTGGATTGTAGTTGGTCTTATTAGACTTGTCCCACACGTCCAGAATGGCATTCATGTCTGTCCCAATAACCATTTGGACTTCTGTTCATTCTAACAATATGCTGTTCAGAGAATCAAAAAAATGTAGGATCATATCAATTTGGAGCATACACATTAATAAAAACCTATTTTCTTTCCATTATGGGTACATTTAAGGAAAGGAATTCTGCCTTCTTGGTTTGTGCCTTTACCAAATAGGGTGTAAGTTTCTTATTTATCATTGTTCGGTTTAAGAAAAATTGAATAGCACATTTTTAAAAAGATGGAGTCAGAACACATCATCAATTATGTTAAGAAATGTATTAGGATCATCAGATGAATTACTGTCATCACTGAATAGTGATCTTACTAAGATTTCTGACAGTGTTTTTGTCACGTTCTGACCTTTGTTTTGTCTTTGTTTTATATTGGTCAGGGCGTGAGTCGGGTGGGTTGTCTATGTTCGTTTTTCTATGATTTGGTATTTCTGTGTTTGGCCTGGTATGGTTCTCAATCAGAGGCAGCTGTCAATCGTTGTCCCTGATTGAGAACCATACTTAGGCAGCCTGTTTTCACCCTTGAGTCGTGGGTGATTATTTTCTGTTTTCTGTTTTGTGTCTGCACCAGACAGAACTGTTTCGGTTTCATTTCGTTCTCTTTGTTGTTTAATTCTTTAGTGTTCTGAGTTATAATAAATATCATGAACACTTACCACGCTGCGCATTGGTCCTCCGATCCTCCCTACTACTCCTCCTCATCAGAGGAGGAAGACAACCGTTCCATTTTTTGCCTGCTTGCCATTACTGCTGACTAGACTAGACCATACCTAGATGGCAAAGGCTTGTTCTGCTCAGTCCGTCTTGGGATTGTATTGCAGATAGATTCTTATAGCGCTAAATTGAAATGGGTTTATGCAGATAGAACTTTCTAGTTAATGTATACTTTAAAAATGTTTTTATTGAACTTCAATCATATGTAGAATCATCTAACTGTCAATTATGTGACCAACTGATTTTTGACAAAAATGTCAGATAGAACCTTATAGTCCCAAAGTCTTGAGCTGTCAGACATGGTCTGCAGGGTTGACCTTGGTGTTAACATGCGTGACATCTGACGCCTCTCTGATGGTGCTTACCCTGTTTGCCACAAACGTTTGACATCTTTTGGTCTCATTCTTGATGTACTTCAATACAGATTCACCATCTGTCCAAATTGTAGATTTCTCCAGTGGAAGCTGTAGCTCTGTAGCCGGCATCCTTTCAACACTCAGCACTGCTGCAGCAAGTTCCATGCTTTGTATTGTCATCCATTTCAACGGTGCTACTCTTGCCTTTCCCATTATGAAAGCTAAGTGCACCTGATCTTCAGACGTTGTCAGTCTTAAGTAGCTTACGATGCCGTACCCCGATTCACTTGCATCACAGAAATGTTGCAGTAGGGCTGACTTGATCTTTCCAAAATTCTTTGACTTGATGCACCTGTCGATGCTGAAGCCCTCCATCTGCTGTAGCCCTACCAGCCACCTTTGCCATGGTTAAGCTGGGATAACTCCTGCAGGATGTGCTTTTTCAGTGAATTTGAATGAAGCAAGAAATCCAAGGGGATCTTACAACTAACAATAGACAGAATACCTCTCCTGATAAAGGATTGATTCTTCATGGACACTTGAAACTTGGCGTATTCTCTTCCACACACACCACTAAACCCCCATGGCTCCTTCTAAAGATAGGTGTTCTTTGTCCAAGTCGAGGTTCTTCACCTCCTTTTCTCTTTCTGCCTGGAATCAAGGCCAACCCAGCTAGTCTTTTGCTGATCCATTTTGTCAAGAGAAAACAACCCTTTGCATAGACAGTCCTGAGTTCTTCACACAGCGCTATGGCTTGCCTTTCATTTGGTACAGACGTCAACAGTCATCTACATAGAAGTTGTCATTAATGGTGTCAATTTCCTCAGCTAAGAAGCTGCTCTTGTTGTCCTCTGCAGTCTTCTTTAGGGCATAACTAGCGTAACTGGATGGGGGATTGGAATGCACAGTCATCCTGTACTCAGTAAGGCTCTGACTGAAATCATCTCCTGGCCACCATAAAAAGCGGAGAAAGCCTGTCTGTTGCTGTTACCTTGACTTGATGAATACCTGCCTTCTATGGCTGCCATCATAGAGACAAGTAAGAACTCTTAAATTCAAAGGCAGTGCTATGGATGCAAGGACTGACCATGATAGTTTTAACTAAGTTTTTAGGCTATAGAGTATTTGTTTTTCATTTACTTTGTTTACAAACATTGGAGTAAAACATGTTTATATTTTGGTTTCCAATGGGCTAAGCTCATAAGGCATTTCTAAGTTGTATTCTTCAAGGCTCAATGGGTACATATCATTCATTTTCCAAAAATGGATGTAGCAACTACTGATTGCCCCTTCAACAAGCAACATGTCAGGATCACTCTGTTGGCACTCTGTTGCATCTTCCACTGGTGCTTCTAATCCTACTACCATTGTTTCTTCAACATTACTTCCTTCTTACACTCTTCTCACCGCCTAGGAGGCGCACTGGCACCGCTTATTCTTGCCACGGTCTCCTTCACCCCAACAGGGCACTTAAGGAATTCGGGCGCATGTTCACCACCACAGTTGCAGCATTTAACCTCAGCTGGCATACGATGTACAAATATACCCACAATGCATGGGTTTGGGCACGAAGGCTCTTACAGGGTATCTCACATAACCCCAAAATACGTGAGAAGGGAGCGACCCCTTTTTCAAAGAACAATAGAATGGATACAGGTCAGTCGGGGTGCACCAACCACTCCATCTATTTCTTCAGTTATATCCTGTGCATTCCCTTCTAGCGCCATGCCAGGGATAAACCCCCTTCATAGGTGCCCTGCTTCGAAGTTCCACACACATTGCAATCCAATAATGTTTTGAGGCGCAAAGCACACTCCTTCTGCTCTACGGACACACGTAAATCCAAAATAAGCCCACTTCTTATTACCACTGACACCACCTCATCCAATGCATCTGTGATTTTCACAGAGATGTCAAAAACTGTCAGAACTATGCTAGGATTTACTAGATTCCACAACAACTTTACTTCTCCTGTGCTTTGTTGTTCACCACTGTAATCCATTCCATCTTCACTCAATGACCCATCCGTTTCAAACAGAACATCCGCTTCAGCCACGTTTCCTTGCGGTTCCTGCTGCTAGTGACAGACGTGCTGAGTCACCTCTACCGCCATCTTTACCCATAACCCCCTTATGCTAGCCTGCAGGTAAACCCAAAAGGTGGCCACTAGGTGTCACAATAGCAATAAGAGGAATTCCACACAAATAAAGAGTACAGTACGTTTCCAATATATACTGTACATAAGCATTTCTATACAATTTATTTTCCAAATCAAAATGGCTCTTACAGCATTGTTAATAAATCCCAAATCAAATTTTATTGGTCACATACATATGGTTAGCAGATGTTAATGTGAGTTCAGTGAAATGCTTGTGCTTCTAGTTCCCGAGAGTGCAGTAATATCTAACAAGTAATCTAACAATTCCCAACAACTACCTAATACACACAAATCTAAAGGGATGGAATAAGAATATATACATATAAATATATGGATGTGCGATGGCCAAGTGGCATAGGCGAGGTGCAATAGGTAGTATAAGGTACAGTATATACATATGAAATGAGTAATGTAAGATATGTTAACATTATTAAAGTGCCATTGTTTAAAGTGACTAGTGATCCATGTATTAAAGTGGCCAGTGATTTGAGCCTCTATGTAGGCAGCAGCCTCTCTGAGTTAGTGATGGCTGTTTTAGCAGTCTGATGGCCTTGGGATAGAAGCTGTTTATCAGTCTCTCGGTCCCAGCTTTGATGCACCTGTACTGACTTCGCCTTCTTGATGGTAGCGGGGTGAACAGGCAGTGGCTCGGGTGGTTTTTGTCCTTGATGATCTTTTTGGCCTTCTTGTGACGTCGGGTGGTGTAGGTGTCCTGGAGGGCAGGTAGTTTGCCCCCGGTGATGCGTTGTGCAGACCACACCCCCTACTGGAGAGCCTTGCGGTTGAGGGAGGTGCAGTTGCCGTGCCAGGATGTGATACAGCCAGACAGGATGCTCTCGATTGTGCATCTGTAAAAGTTTGTCAGTGTTTTAGGTGAAAAGCCACATTTCTTCAGCCTCCTGAGCTGTTGCGCCTTCTTCACCACACTGTCTGTGTGGGTGGACCATTTCAGTGTGTCTGTGATGTGTACGCCGAGAAACTTTTCACCTTCTCCACTACTGTCCCTTTGATGTGAATGGGTGGTGCTCCCTCTGCTGTTTCCTGAAGTCCACGATCATCTCCTTTGTTTTGTTGACGTTGAGTGAAAGGTTGTTTTCCTGACACCACACTCCGAGTGCCAGTGTTGAGTTTATTTTTTTAATTTATTATTATTTCACCTTTATTTAACCAGGTAGGCTAGTTGAAAACAAGTTATCATATTCAACTGCGACCTGGCCAAGATAAAGCAAAGCAGTTCAACACATACAACACAGAGTTACACATGGAATAAACAAACTTACAGTCAATAATACAGCAGAAAAATCTATATACAGCATGTGCATATGAGGTAGGATAAGGGAGGTAAGGCAATAAATAGGCCATGGTGGCAAAGTAATTACAATATAGCAATTAAACACTGGAATGGTAGGATGTGCAGAAGATGAATGTGCAAGTAGAGATACTGGGTGCAAAGGTGCAAGATAAATTAATAAATGCAGAATGGAGATGAGGTAGATTGGATGGGCTATTTACAGATGAGCTACAGTTGGTGCTTAAAGCTAGTGAGGGAGGTTAGAGACTCCAGCTTTAGTGATTTTTGCAGTTCGTTCCAGTCATTGGCAGCAGAGAACTGGAAGGATAGGCAGCCAAAGGAAGAATTGGCTTTGGGGGTGACCAGTGAGATATATCTGCTGGAGCGTGTGCTACGGGTGGGTGCTGCTATGGTGACCAGAGCTGAGATAAGGCGGGGCTTTACCTAGCAGAGACTTGTAGATGACCTGGAGCCAGTGGGTTTGCGACGAGTTTGAAGCGAGGGTCAGCCAACGAGAGTATACAGGTTGCCGTGGTGGATAGTATATGGGGCTTTGGTGACAAAACGGATGGCACTGTGATAGACTGCATCCAAATTGTTGAGTAGAGTGTTGGAGGCAATTTTGTAAATGACATCGCCAAAGTCGTGGATCGGTAGGATGGTCAGTTTTACGAGGGTATGTTTGACAGCATGAGTAAAGGATGCTTTGTTGCAAAATAGGAAGCCGATTCTAGATTTAATTTTGGATTGGAGATGGTTAATGTGAGTCTGGAAGGAGAGTTTACAGTCTAACCAGACACCTAGGTATTTGTAGTTGTCCACATATTCTAAGTCAGAACCGTCCAGAGTAGTGATGCTGGACGAGCGGGCAGGTGGGGGCAGCGATCGATTGAAGAGCATGAATTTAGTTTTACTTGCATTTAAGAGCAGTTGGAGACCACGGAAGGAGAGTTGTATGGCACTGAAGCTCATCTGGAGGTTAGTTAACACAGTGTCCAAAGAAGGGCCAGAGGTATACAGAATGGTGTCAACTGCATAGAGGTGGATCAAAGAATCACCAGCAGCAAGAGCGATATCATTGATGTATACAGAGAAGAGAGTCGGCACGAGAATTGAACCCTGTAGGAATCCACATAGAGACTGCCAGAGGTCCGGACAACAGGCCCTCCGATTTGACATACTGAACTCTATCAGAGAAATAGTTGGTGAACCAGGCGAGGCAATCATCTGAGAAACCAAGGCTGTTGAGTCTGCCAATAAGAATGTTGTGATTGACAGAGTTTAAAGCCTTAGCCAGGTGGTTGAATACGGCTGCACAGTAATGTCTCTTGGCGGTTATGATATCGTTTAGGACCTTGAGTGTGGCTGTGGTGCACCCATGACCAGCTCTGAAACCAGATTGCATAGCGGAGAAGGTACGGTGGGATTCGAAATGGTCGTTAATCTGTTTGTTAACTTGGCTTTCGAGAACCTTAGAAAGACAGGGTAGAATAGATATAGGTCTGTAGCAGTTTGGGTCTAGAGTGTCTCCCCCTTAGAAGGGCGGGATGACCGTGTCAGCTTTCCAATCTATGTGAATCTCAGGCGATATGAAAGAGAGGTTGAACAGGCTAGTAATAGGGGTTGCAACCATTTTGGCAGATCATTTTAGAAAGAAAGGGTCCAGATTGTTTAGCCCGGATGATTTGTTGGGGTCCAGATTTTGCAGCTCTTTCAGAACATCAGCTATCTGGATTTGGGTGAAGGAGAAATGGGGGAGGTTTGGGCTAGTTGCTGTGGGGAGCGCAGGGCTGTTGACCGGGGTAGGGGTAGCCAGGCGGAAAGCATGGCCAGCCGTAGAAAAATACTTCTTGAAATTCTCAATTATAGTGGATTTATCGGTGGTAACAGTGTTTCCTAGCCTCAGTGCAGTGGGCAGCTAGGAGGAGGTGTTCTTATTCTCCATGGACTTTACAGTGTCCCCAAACGTTTTTGAGTTTGTGCTACAGGATGCAAATTTCTGCTTGAAAAAGCTAGCCTTAGCTTTCCTAACTGCCTGTGTATATTTGTTCGTAACTTCCCTGAAAAGTTGCATATCACGGGGGCTATTCGATGCTAATGCAGAACGCCACAGGATGTTTTTGTGCTGGTCAAGGGCAGTCAGGTCTGGAGAGAACCAAGAGCTATATCTGTTCCTGGTTCTACATTTTTTGAATGGGGCATGCTTATTTAAGATGGTGAGGAAGGCACTTTTAAAGAATAACCAGGCATCCTCTACTGACGGGATGAGGTGAATGTCCTTTCAGCATACCCGGGCCAGGTCGATTAGAAAGGCCTGCTCGCTGAAGTGTTTTAGGGAGCGTTTGACTGTGATGAGGGGTGGTCGTTTGACCGCAGACCCATTACGGATGCAGGCAATGAGGCAATGAGATCTTGGTTGAAAACAGCAGAGGTGTATTTGGAGGGCAAGTTAGTTAGGATGATATCTATGACGGTGCCCGTGTTTACAGATTTGGGGTTGTACCTGGTGGGTTCATTAATAATTTGTGTGAGATTCAGGGCATCAAGCTTAGATTGTAGGATGGCCGGGGTGGTAAGCATGTCACAGTTTAGGTCACCAAGCAGCACGAGCTATGAAGATAGATGGGGGGCAATCAATTCACATATGGTGTCCAGGGCACAGCTGGGGGCAGAAGGTGGTCTATAGAAAGCGGCAACAGGTCAACATCCGGGTTGGCAGAGTGTGCTAAAGCAGTGAATAAAACAAACTTAGGGAGGAGGCTTCTAATGTTAACATGCATGAAACCAAGGCTTTTACGGTTACAGAAGTCAACAAATGAGAGCACCTAGGGAATAGGAGTGGAGCTAGGCACTGCAGGGCCTGGATTAACATCTACATCACCAGAGGAACAGAGGAGGAGTAGGATGAGGGTACGGCTAAAGGCTATCAGGACTGGTCGTTTAGTGCGTTCAGAGCAGAGAGGTAAAAGAGCAGGTTTCTGGGCGTAAGAGAATAGATTCAAGGCATAATGTACAGACAGAGGTATGGTAGGATGTGAGTACATTGGAGGTAAACCTAGGCATTGAGTAATGATGAGAGAGATATTGTCTCTAGAGACGTTTAAACAAGGTGATGTCACCGCATATGTGGGGGGTGGAACTAAATGGTAGGTTAAGGCATATTGAGCAGGGCTAGAGGTTCTACAGTGAAATAAGACAGTAATCACTAACCAGGACAGTAATGGACAAGGTATAGTGATATTAGGCATGCGTAGCCGGATGATCAATAGGGGTTCAGTAAGTGGTTGGGCTGACTGGAGACACGACGATTCAGACAGCTAGAAGACCGGGGCTAGCAGGCTAGCAGAATGGGGCTAGCAAGCTAGCAGAAGGGCCTTAGAGGGATGTCTCGATGGAGGAAAGTCTGTTTTGGCCTCCATGTGCGGTGACCAGTCGTGATGGATTAGTAGGGTGGGGCCCAAGTCCAATTGGCAAAATAGGTATAGAGCCCAAGAAATTGGGCAGTGTGATGGCGATTGCATCGTCTGTGGACTTGTTGGGGTGGTATGCAATCTGAAGTGGGTCTATGGTGGCAGGTAAGGTGAGGGTGATATGATCTTTGAATAGTCTCTCAAAGCACTTCATGATCACAGAAGTGAGTGCTACAGGGTGGTAATTATTTAGTTCAGTTATCTTTGCCTTCTTGGGTACAGGAACAACGGGGGCTATTTTGAAGCATGTGGAGACAGTAGACTGGAATCTTGTGCTATTGAATATTTCCGCAAACACACCAACCAGCTGGTCTGTGCATGCTCTGAGGACGCAGCTAGGGATGCCGTCTCGGTCAGCAGCCTTGCGAGAGTTAACAGGTTTAATTGTCTTACTCACGTTGGCCACGGAGAAGGAGAGGGGGTGCTGGATTCCTTGTCCTTGCGACGGTGGCACTGTATTATCCTCAAAGCAGGCAAAGAAGGTGTTTGTCTGGAAGCGAGACGTTGGTGTCCGTGACGTGGCTGGTTTTATTTTTGTAGTCTGTGATTGCCTGTAGACCCTGCTATATACGTTTTGTGTCTGAGCCTTTGTCTCTAAACCAACATTTCACTTGTTTGATTGCCTTGCAGGGGTAATAACTACGCTCTTTATATTCGGCCATATTCCCAGCCCTCTTTCCATGATTAATTGCGGTGGGAGATATACAGTGGCTTGCAAAAGTATTCACTCCCTTGGCATTTTTCCTATTTTGTTGCCTTACAACCTGGAATTAAAATTGATTTTTTTGGGGGGTTTGTATCATTTGATTTACACAAAATGCCTACCACTTTGAAGATACAAAATATTTTTTATTGAGAAACAAACAAGAAATAAGACAAAACAATTTAAACTTGAGCGTGCATAACTATTCACCACTACCAAAGTCAATTCTTTGTAGAGCCACCTTTTACAGAAATTACAGCTGCAAGTCTCTTGTGGTATGTCTCTATAAGCTTAGCACATCTAGCCACTTCTTCAAGGCAAAACTGCTCCAGCTCATTCAAGTTGGATGGGTTCCGCTGGTGTACAGCAATCTTTAAATCATACCACAGATTCTGAATTAGATTGAGGTCTGGGCTTTGACAGGGCCATTCCAAGACATTTAAATATTTCCCCTTAAACCACTTGAGTGTTGCTTTAGCAGTACACTTAGGGTCATTGTCCTGCTGGAAGGTGAACCGCCATCCTCGTCCCAAATCTCTGGAAGACTGAAACAGGTTTCCCTCAAGAATTTCGCTGTATTTAGTGCCATCCATCATTCCTTCAATTATGACAAGTTTTCCAGTCCCTGCTGATGAAAAACATGGGAGGGTGTTCTCGGAGTGATGAGAGGTGTTGGGTTCGCGCCAGACTTAGCGTTTTCCTTGATGGCCAAAAAGCAACATTTTAGTCTCATCTGACCAGAGTACCTTCTTCCATGTGTTTAGGGAGTCTCCCACATGCCTTTTGGTGAACACCAAATGTGTTTATTTTTTTATTTTTTCTGGCCCTTCTTCTGCAAAGCTCAGCTCTGTGGAGTGTATGGCTTAAAGTGATCCTATGGACAGATGCTCCAATCTGCGCTGTGGAGCTTTGCAGCTCCTTCAGGGTTATCTTTGGTCTCTGTTACCTCTCTGATTAATGCATTCCTTGCCTGGTCCATGAGTTTTGGTGAGCGGCCCTCTCTTGGCAGGTTTGTTGTGGTGCCATATTCTTTCAATGTTTTAATAATGGATTTAATGGTGCTCTGTGGGATGTTCAAAGTTTCTGATCTGTACTTCTCCACAACTTTGTCTCTGATCTGTACTTCTCCACAACTTTGTCTCTGATCTGTACTTCTCCACAACTTTGTCCCTGACCTGTTTGAAGATCTCCTTTGTCTTCATGGTGCCGCTTTCTTGGTGGTGCCCCTTGCTTAGTGGTGTTGCAGACTCTGGGATCTTTCCGAACAGGTGTATATATACTAAGATCATGTGACACTTAGATTGCACACAGGTGGACTTTAGTTTACTAATTATGTAACTTAATTATGTAACTTCTGAAGGTAATTGGTTGCACCAGATCTTATTTAGGGGCTTCATAGCAAAGGTGGTGAATACATACAGTGGTGAGAACATTGTTTATCATAGGTACACTTCAACTGTGAGAGACGGAATCTAAAACAAAAATCCAGAAAATCACATTGTATGATTTTTAAGTAATTCATTTGCGTTTTATTGCATGACATAAGTATGAAATGAATTACTTAAAAATCATACAATGTGATTTTCTGGATTTTTGTTTTAGATTCCGTTCTCTCACAGTTGAAGTGTACCTATGATAAAAAAGTACAGACCTCTACATGCTTTGTAAGTAGGAAAACCTGCAAAATCGGAAATACTGGTTCTCCCCACTGTATACACGCACCACTTTTCCGTTTTTTATTTTTTTGAAACAAGTAATTTTTTTGTATGTCCATTACTTGAAATCCAAATTAAATTCAATTGAAATTACAGGTTGTAACACAAGAAAATAGGAAAAACGGCAAGGGGGATGAATACTTTTGCAAGGCACTGTACCGCCATAATACCACAGGGAGAAATTAACAAATGCAGGCCTATGCTCTTTGATGTTCAGGGGCAAGGTGCACTGTGCACACGTACACACACGAATCCCTAGTCTATATACTCATGTATGTGGTCTACCTATGTGAGGCATGCTCTAGTCCAGGGGCCCAGAGCCTGCTGGTTTTCGGTTTTACCTGATACTCAACTGTACCCACCAGGTGAAAAAAAAGCAGTGAAACTGGCTTTGAGGTCCTGAGTTGACTTTGAGGACTCTAGTCTATTGCAAGTTCTCTTCATAACATTTTCCAGCCAAGAATGGTATCACTTATTGCCTTGCAGAAGAGTAATTTGTCTCTTGTTTTGCCTGAGGGGCCCCTGAGGTGGGACCAGGCTTTTAATCTCTCTTCCAGCTGACTAACACCACTTCGTCTTCTATGTAGAAATAACAAACATACTTAATCATTTAATATTAGTCATTAAAACCAGTGCGCACCGGGAGGCTTTCTAAGTCTGTGTTCAAAGTGCAGACGTCATGTGATATTGAAAGGGACAAACTTCTACATGCAGAAGTTAAACTTTGTAGGCCTAGATAGGAGAGAAGCTTACACACGTACGCTTTTCAATCCAATACGTTTTGCCGCAAACTTTTTGCAGACTTCTTAGTGCAGTGGAGTAAATTGAGCTTTTTTTAAACATTCAGCATCACTCCATCAAGGGAAATAGTATTCTTTCTAACAAAGATATCTACAGTACAAATCAAAAGTTTGGACACACCTACTCATTCCAGGGTTTTTCTTTATTTTTTTTCTACATTGTAGAATAATAGTGAAAACATCAAAACTATGAAATAACACATGTAGTAACCAAAAAAGTGTTAGACAAATCAAAATGTTTTTTTATATTTGAGATTCTTCAAAGTTGCCACCATTTGCCTTGATGACAGCTTTGCACACTTTTGGCATTCTCTCAACATGCTTCACCTGGAATGCTTTTCCAACAGTCTTGATGGAGTTCCTATATATGCTGAGCACTTGTTGGCTGCTTTTCCTTCACTCTGAGGTCGGGTGATTGTCGAGGCCAGGTCATCTGATGCAGCACTCCATTATTCTCCTTATTGGTCAAATAGCCCTTACACAGCCTGGAGGTGTGTTGGGTATATGTCCTGTTGAAAAACAAAATGATAGTCCCACTAGGTGCAAACCTGATGGGATGGCGTATCGCTGCAGAATGCTGTGGTAGCCATGCTGGTTAAGTGTGCCTTGAGTTTAAATAAATCACTGACAGTTGAACACTTTTTTGGTTACTACATCATTCCATATGTGTTATTTAATAGTTTTGATGTATTCACTATTATTCTACAATGCAGAAAATAGTAAAAATAAATAAATACCCTGGAATGAGTAGTTGCGTCCAAGCCTTGGACTGGTACTGTACATGTTTCAGGATGTTTCATTGGAAATAATCAGAATTCATGTAAACAGTTTAGAAGACATAGCTTGTCACACAAAAAAATATCTAGGCACGAACCAGGCACGGGGTAAGTTTTTCTCCCCAATTTTGTGATATCCAATTGGTAGTTATAGTCTTTTCCCATCGCTGCAACTTCCTACGGACTCAGAAGAGGCGAATGTCGAGAGCTGACCAGGGTAATTCCAGCAACCTACAAATTTCTGTACTGAATTAAATATTACCCCTACCTTAAAAAATGTTTTCTTCATTTCCCAAACAATTCAACACTTTTGTATTTTCATAATTTTAAGCATCTTTTAAACAAGCTTAACACTAGTACTTTTTAAATCACTTTTAACATAGGCCAGGCCTTGTTACCGCATATCCCAGCAATAGTGCCTTGCGTTAGTTACCCAACGCAAACATTGACTTCATTAGCCCACAGCTACAAGGATGTATTTCAATGCTAGATTTAGGACCTATTGAAGCGTATAGAGACCCCAAATGATGTATAAAACAATCTTGAAATGGTCAGCTTTGGTTTCCAGACAAGGATCATGAAACCTCTAACAAATTCATTTCACTTGGTGAAACTCGCCAACTTGTCTTTCCACTGTGTTTTTTTTCCGTCAAACTCCATGAAATGACCTTTTCTAAGTATAGGTCAAATTATACATTCTGTGTGTGTTTCCTAGAAACAAGGGTGGCTCAACTTACCCCACTCTCCCATACTTTAATTTCTGCCAACTGACCGAGTCACGATTGCGGTATCTTTAAAAGTCCTGCCAACTTCACAGTATAAATGTCCACTTTCATCTTACAGGCCTTGACACTCATTAAGAACATTCTATTGTTGGCCTTGTCATTATGAAAAAGCATAAACAAGTCTATTCTGCATGCAGCATTCTGGTACAAATAACAACATTGCCTGCTATTTTTTGCACAAAAAATAAAGTAATCTTTCTAGATCTTTCTATTTTATTTGACTAGGCAAGTCAGTTAAGAACAAATTCTTATTTACAATGATGACAATCCTTGGCCAAACCCTCACTAACTCAGACAATGCTGGGCCAATTGTGCGCCACTCTATGGGACTTCTGATCACAGCCGGTTGTGATACATCCCAGGATCAAACCCGGGTCTGTAGTGACACCTCTAGCATTGTGATGCAGTGCCTTAGACCGCTGTACCACTCAACTTTAGTTTGTTGCTGGCTTGGTGGCTAACTAAAAGCCAATAAAGCCCTAAACTGAATACTGGATCAGGGAAGACACTCTAATGTACTTGTCCTCTTGCTCAGTTGTGCACCGGGGCCTCTCACTCCTCTATCTATTCTGGTTAGAGCCCATTTGCTCTGTTCTGTGAACGGAGTAGAACACAGCATTGTACAAGATCTTCAGTTTCTTGGAATAGCCTTCATTTCTCAGAACAAGAATAGACTGACGAGTTTCAGAAGAAAGGACTTTGTTTCTGGCCATTTTGAAAACATAGCCTATCCTAAAAACAGGACAGGTCAAAGTAAAATGGACAATTACTCTAGGCTACAATTACTGTCATGATCAGTGGTTTCTATCCTTACATTTTTAACGAGCTGATCATAGCAAAAAATAAAATACTTAGCATTTTCCGCTGTGTTAACACATTGCAAATAGTCTAAGGATAACTCTTCCTGATAAAGTTGGGTAGCTAATATTCAGAGCTTAAATAACCAAATTGATTAGTCACAGGAATCATGACTAATTAAAGCCAATGCAACGATATGTTTTACAAATGGTGGGCCTACCACATAGATGGGCATTCCTAAAATTCAATTTCAGGCGACACTGTAGGCTATACCTCAGCAAGCATGGGTCGACGCCTTTCGGACTGTGGCAATTTGTTAGTCTCGCTTAGGGAGGCAGAACGGCCCGGACTGGCCTTGTATACAGAGAAATAGTGTAACGATCTTCTTCATCTGAGGAACAGGAAAGATCGGACCAAAACGCAGTGTGGTAAGTGTCCATGTTAATTTAATATAACTGAACACGAAATACAAAATAACACAGTGAAACAACGAAAATCGAAACAGTCCTGAAAGGTGATACAACACAAAACAGGAAACAACTACCCACAAACACCAGGTGGGAAAAGGCTACCTAAGTATGGTTCTCAATCAGAGACAACGATAGCTGCCTCTGATTGGGAACCATACCAGGCCAAACACATAGAAAAGAAAACATAGAACAACAACATAGAATGCCCACCCCAATATGCCCACGCATGATATCTAAGGAAGTCTCAAGCTATTGCTCGCGTGAGGTAGAGTATATCATGAAAAGCTGTAGACCCCACTATCTACCGAGAGAGTTTTCATCTGTATTCTTTGTAGCTGTTTACATTTCACCACAGTCAGAGGCTGGCACTAAGACAGCATTTAATGAGCTGTATTCCGCTATAAGCAAACAAGAAAACGCTCACCCAGCGGTGGCGCTCTTAGTAGCCGGGGAGTTAAATGCAGTGAAACTTAAATCCATTTGACCAAATTTCTATCAGCATGTTAAATGTGCAACCAGAGGAAAAAGAACTCTGCACCACCTTTCCTCATAACACAGATGCGTTCAAAGCTCTACCTCACCCTCCATTTGGCAAATCTGAGCATAATTCTATCCTCCTGGTTCCTGCTTAATAAAGCAAAAATTAAAGCAGGAAGCACCAGTGACTAGATCAATAAAAAAGTGGTCAGATGAAGCAGATGCTAAGCTACAGGAATGCTTTGCTAGCACAGACCGGAATATGTTCAAGGATTCCTCCGATGGCAATGAGGAGTACGCCACATCAGTCATTGGCTTCATCAATAAGTGCATCAATGATGTCGTCCCCACAGTGACCCAACCAGAAGTACATACCCCAACCAGAAGCCATGGATAACAGGCAGCATCCGCCTTGAGCTAAAGGCTAGAGCTGCCGCTCCAAGGAGCAGGACTATAACCCGGAAGCTTATAAGACATCCACCAAATGCCCTCTAACGAACCCTCAAACAGGCAAAGCGTCAATACAGGACTAAGATCGAATCGTACTACACCGGCTCTGACGTTCGTCAGATGTGGCAGGGCTTACAAACCATTATAAATTATAAAGGGAAGCACAGCCGAGAGCTGCCCAGTGACACGAACCTAACAGACGAGCTAAACTACTTCTATGCTCATTTCGAGGCAAATAACACTGAAACGTGCATGAGAGCACCAGCTGTTCCGGAAGACTGTGTGATCACGCTCTCTGCAGCCGATATGAGTAAGACCTTTAAACAGGTCAACATTCACAAGGTCGCAGGGCCCTACAGATTACCAGGACGGGTACTGCGAGCATGCGCTGACCAACTGGCAAGTGTCTTCACAGACATTTTCAACCTCTCCCTGTCCGAGTCTGTGATACCAACACTAAAGTAACCTGCCTAAATGACTCACGTCTGTAGCCATGAATAGCTTTGAAAGGCTGGTCATTGCTCATATCAACACCATCATCCCAAAAACCCTAGACCCACTCCAGTTTGCATACAGCCCCAACAGATCCACAGATGATGCAATCTCTATTGCACTCCACACTGCCCTTTCCTACCTGGACAAAAGGAACACCTATGTGAGAATGCTATTCATTGACTACAGCTCAATATTGAACACCATAGTGCCCTCATAGCTCATCAATAAGCTAAGGACCCGGGGACTAAACACCTCCCTCTGTAACTGGATCCTGGACTTCCCCAGGTGGTAAGGGTAGGTAGCAACACACCCGTCATGCTGATCCTCAACACAGGGGCTCCTCAGGGGTGCATTCTCAGTCCCCTCCTGTACTCCTTCTTCACTCATGACTGCACGGCCAGGCATGAATCCAACACCATCGTTAAATTTGCCGATCACATAACAGTGGTAGGCCTGATCACCGACAATGATGAGACAGCCTATAGGGAGGAGGTCAATACCTGGCTAAGTGGTGCCAGGACAACAACCTCTCCCTCAATGTGATCAAGACAGAGGAGATGATCGTGGACTACAGGAAAAAGAGGACCGAGCACGCCCCCATTCTCATCGACGGGGCTGCAGTGGAGCAGGTTGAGAGCTTCAAGTTTCTCAGTGTCCACATCACCAACAAACGAACATGGTCCAAGCCTACCACAACAGTTGTGAAGAGGACATGACAAAACCTATTCCTCCTCAGGAGACTGAAAAGATTTGGCATGGATCTTCAGAACCTCAAAATGTTCTACAGCTGCACCATCGAGAGCATCCTGACTGATTGCATCACATCACTGGGGCCAAGCTTCCTGCCATCCAGGACCTCTATACCTGGCGGTGTCAAAGGAAGTTTTTCACAGACTCCAGCCACCCTAGTCATAGACTGTGCTCTTAGATACCGCACGGCAAGTGGTACCAGAGCGCCAAGTCTAGGTCCAAGAGGCTTCTAAACAGCTTATATCCCAAGGCATAAGACTCTTGAACATCTAGTCAAATGGCTACCTAGACTATTTGCATTGTCGCCCCCCCCCTCTCTTTACACCACTGCTACTCTCTGTTGTCATCTATGCATAGTCACTTTAATAACTCTACTTACATGTACATACTACCTCAACAAACCGGTCTCGCCGCAAATTGACTCTGTATCGGTAGCCCCCTGTATATAGTCTTGCTATTGTTATTTTACTGCTGCTCTTTAATTACTTGCTATACCTTTATCTCTTATTCTTATCAGATTTTTTTTTTTTATGTTGGTTAGGGGCTCGTATTTGGCGCATGTGACTAATACAATTTGATTTGATTTGAGTGTACTAAGTTACACTGCACTCTAACTGCAGTAACAGTGCAAAATTACTGCAGTAAAAAAATATATTATTTTGTATGCAGTATTTGCAGCATGCTGCAGTTATCATGCACTCTGACTGCAATCTGCTTTTCCAAGGGCAGGTAGATGCACACCTGAAAACAATCAAAGCAACAGACAATTAGCAACAGCATTCACAGTTCAAACTATCCAATAGAAACATCACAAATCTCTTGACTCAAATTAACCCCTTGTCTCTCAGTCCACCCTGTTATAGCGATCTAGTTGGCTAGCCAGCTCATGTAATTACCAGAACATATCTGACACTGTTTTGAGTTTAACTGTAGCCAACTTTTATTCACCATAAGAGGAAAATTAACACATTACAAGGTAATTATTTACATATATGGTGAGCTGTTAACTTAGTGTTGTGAATGTGAAGAAATTAAAGCAGTGCATTGCATTCCGTCCAATCAAGGAATTTAGAACTTGATAAATGTTGCTTGCTGTGTCAGGTTACCATGACAACAGTGGCTACAACAGGGTCAAAGTTTAATCTCCTGCTCGGTTGCCGTCAAATCAATGGCAATATAAAAGGTGCATGCTAACAAGAGCGGTAAAGACTGAGCTTTTTGAAAAGGGATCATATAAACATTGCCCAATTGTTTTTACAGGCAACATACTGTGAATCCTATGTGAAAGAAGTAATAGACACACACACGCACACACATGCACGCACGCACACACACACACAGGCATCCCATTTCCTCCTCTCCTGCTGCTCTGCCCTTAAACCCCTTCACCCTCCTTGCAGGGAGTAGACACAACACTCTTTTACTCTTTGTCATGGTAATAACACTAAGCCTAACTGTCCCAATTTTGCCTGTCAACTTACGTTTATTTAGCATTTCTTTTTTCTGTATGTACTGTCAGATTGTTGTGGGTATGTATAAGTACTCCCTTCCTCCTCCTCCTGCTCTCACACTCCTGGAACCAATTATATTATCCCACCAACTCTTTCAAATTCTGACAAGAAGGACAAGAAATATATATTCTCTACCCCAGCAAATTTCACAACTTTACTAACCTTCTCTCGAGAGGTGCTAAAAATCTGTTGAGAATTTTGTACTTTCTTTCACATTTTTTAATCGCTCCCACTCACTCTCCCGGCTGTCTTTCATTCTTCTATGTGAAGGCCTTCTTGACAGTGTGCAGAACAGACTTCTTGTTTGTGACACCTACATATCGCAGTGTGACACATGGTGTACTAAACCACTGCAGTGTGATGCAGCCTAGAGAGTCCAGTTGTATAGTGTTAGTCCCAGCCTCTCCCCAGGCCATCCTTTGCTTTCCTCTGCAACATTGCTACAGGCTAATCCCTGGGCTTCTCTCCTGGGCTGGGAGACAGCCTAGCATCAGCAACTCTTATTTCAGCCATTTATTTCACATTCAATAACATGTTATACCACTGCATCTATTATACCTACCACTACTACTTCTGCTACCTTTAGTACAACTACCACCACTTACCGAATGATGATTCCAGCCACACTTTTTACTTATGTGTAAGTGATTTTTGTATTGCAAACTGTTAGGGGGTTAGGATTTGTGTGTGGGAGTCTCACTACAGCAGGTGTGAGTAGGCTAGCAATCTTTCCTTCTCTGCTCCCATACCATTTCAAATTGCACAGTGAACAAATGATCACCACATGCATGTATGAAACTGTTCTTTCATCTCCTTCCAGCCCGATGCCTTTTTCAGAGAGGCAAGGTTTTTAATATTCCAAGTCAACATGTAATGTACAACTAATTTGCTTTGATGCAGGTTCAATTTCATAGAGATTAATGCATCTTTAATTATTTGCATTTTGCTTTCTTTCCACTTAGGGACGTTGGTCTTATTCAATTCCATACATGTCATGGAAAAAGGGATTGTAGCACCATGGATGATTGTAGTCAATCTACACCCCCTGGTTTAAAGAGGTGAGGTCCTCTGCTAAACAACTAAATACAACTAAACAATACCAAGGTAAAACATGTTATTGTACATCAAGGGTGGAGCCTGAGAATTAAAAACGAAGAAAGTGTAACAATTTATTTTCTGCTTCTCATAGTTCACAAATGCACAATAATCAGATAATCAATACGAGCTCCATGCTGTACTACAGACAGTGATTCAGTTTAGAATTGCTGCCAATATAGATTTGTTTCAATCAAAACAAGACAGGTGTAACGGTTTTCTAGTGGTGATGAAAGAGAGTCGGACCAAACTGCAGCGTGTCGATTGCGATCCATGTTTAATATAACAAAAAAACACGAACTTACAAAAAACAATAAACGAAACCGAAACAGCCTATCTGGTGCAAACTAACAACGAGTACACATAGGACACTAAGGACAATCACCCACGACAAACTCAAAGAATATGGCTGCCTAAATATGGTTCCCAATCAGAGACAACGATAAGCATCTGCCTCTGATTGAGAACCACTCCAGACAGCCATAGACTTTGCTAGACAACCCACTAAGCTACAATCCCAATACCACCACCAAAACCCCAAGACAAACACACCACAATTACAAAAACCCCATGCCACACCCTGGCCTGACCAAATACATAAAGATGAACACAAAATACTTTGACCAGGGCGTGACAGAACCCCCCTAAGGTGCGGACTCCCGAACGCACCTCAAAACAATAGGGAGGGTCCGGGTGGGCGTCTGTCCATGGTGGCGGCTCCGGCGCGGGACGTGGACCCCACTCCTTTAATGTCTTAGTCCCCTCTCCCTTCGTCCCTGGATAGTCCACCCTCGCCGCCGACCATGGCCTAGTAGTCCTCACCCAGAACCCCACTGGACTGAGGAGCAGATCGGGACTGAAGGACAGCTCGGGACCGAGGCAGCTCGGGACTGAGGGGAAGCTCGGGAGTGAGAGAAAGCTCAGGAGTGAGAGAAAGCTCAGGAGTGAGAGGAAGCTCAGGAGTGAGAGGAAGCTCAGGAGTGAGAGGAAGCTCAGGAGTGAGAGGAAGCTCAGGAGTGAGAGGAAGCTCAGGAGTGAGAGGAAGCTCAGGCCGGTAAATAGATCTACCAGCTCCTGGCTGGCTGGTGGTCTCAGCAGATCCTGGCTGACTGGCAGATCCTGGCTGACTGGCAGATCCTGGCTGACTGGCAGATCTGGAAGAGTCTGGTTGACTGGCAGATCTGGAAGAGTCTGGTTGACTGGCAGATCTGGAAGAGTCTGGTTGACTGGCAGATCTGGAAGGGTCTGGCTGACTGGCAGATCTGGAAGGGTCTGGCTGACTGGCAGATCTGGAAGAGTCTGGCTGACTGGCAGATCTGGAAGAGTCTGGCTGACTGGCAGATCTGGAAGAGTCTGGTTGACTGGCAGATCTGGAAGAGTCTGGCTGACTGGCAGATCTGGCGGCGCTGGGCAGACTGGCAGATCTGGCGGCGCTGGGCAGACTGGCGGCGCTGGGCAGACTGGCGATGCTGGGCAGACTGGCGGCGCTGGGCAGACTGGCGGCGCTGGGCAGACTGGCGGCGCTGGGCAGACTGACGACGCTGGGCAGACTGGCGGCGCTGGGCAGACTGGCGGTGCTGGGCAGACTGGCGGTGCTGGGCAGACTGGCGACGCTGGGCAGACTGGCGACGCTGGGCAGACTGGCGACGCTGGGCAGACTGGCGACGCTGGACAGACTGGCGGCGCTGGGCAGACTGGGGGCACTGGCGGCGCTGGGCAGACTGGCGGCACTAGCTGCCCCATATAGGCTGACAGCTCTGGCGGCTTCTTACAGACTGACCGCTCTGGCGGCTCCGTGCTGACTGGCAGCTCCTTGCAGACTGGCAGCTCCTTACAGACTGACAGCTCCGTGCAGACTGACAGCTCCGTGCAGACTGACAGCTCCGTGCAGACTGACAGCTCCGTGCAGACTGGCAGCTCCATGCAGACTGGCAGCTCCATGCAGACTGGCTGCTCCATGCAGACTGGCTGCTCTATGCAGACTGACATCTCTGGCTGCTTCATGCAGACTGACAGCTCTGGCTGCTCCATGTAGACTGGCTGCTTCATGCAGACTGGCAGCTCGGGCTGCTTCATGTAGACTGACAGCTCTGGCTGCTCCATGCGGACTGACAGCTCTGGCTGCTCCATGTAGACTGACTGCTTCATGCAGACTGGCAGCTCGGGCTGCTTCATGTAGACTGACAGCTCTGGCTGCTCCATGCGGACAGCTCTGGCTGACTGACAGCTCTGGCTGCTCCATGCGGACTGACAGCTCTGGCTGCTCCATGCGGACTGACAGCTCTGGCTGCTCCATGCGGACTGACAGCTCTGGCTGCTCCATGCGGACTGACAGCTCTGGCTGCTCCATGCGGACTGACAGCTCTGGCTGCTCCATGCAGACTGACAGCTCTGGCTGCTCCATGTAGACTGGCTGCTTCATGCAGACTGGCAGCGCGGGCTGCTTCATGTAGACTGACAGCTCTGGCTGCTTCATGCAGACTGGCAGCTCTGGCTGCGCTGAACAGGCGGGAGACTCCGGCAGCGCTGGAGATGAGGAAAGCTCCGACAGCGCTAGATAGGCGGGAGACTTCGGCAGCGCAGGAGAGGAGAAAGGCTCCGACAGCGCTGGAGAGGCGAGGCGCACTGTAGGCCTGATGCGTGGTGCTGGTACTGGTGGTACTGGACCGAGGACACGCACAGGAAGCCTGGTGCGGGGAGCTGCTACCGGAGGGCTGGGGTGTGGAGGTGGTACTGGATAGACCGGACCGTGCAGGCGCACTGGAGCTCTTGAGCACCGAGCCTGCCCAACCTTACCTGGTTGAATGCTCCCGGTTGCCCTGCCAGTGCGGCGAGGTGGAATAGCCTGCACTGGGCTATGCAGGCGAACCGGAGACACCGAGCGCAAGGCTGGTGCCATGTAAGCCGGCCCAAGGAGACGCACTGGGGACCAGATGCGTAGAGCCGGCTTCATGGCATTTGGCTCGACGCTCAATCTAGCCCGGCCGATACGCGGAGCTGGAATATACCGAACCGGGCTGTGCACCCGCACTGGAGACACCGTGCGCTCCACAGCATAACACGGTGCCTGCCCGGTCTCTCCAGCCCCCGGGTAAGCACAGGGAGTTTGCGCAGGTCTCCTACCTGGCATAGCCATACTCCCTGTAAGCCCCCCAAGAAATTTTTGGGGCTGACTCTCGGGCTTCCATCCGCTCTGCCGTGCTAGCTCCTCATAATGCCGCCTCTCTGCTTTTGCTGCCTCCAGCTCGGCTTTGGGGCGACAATAATCTCCAGGCTCATTCCAGGGTCCTTTACCGTCCAATTCCTCCTCCCATGTCCATAACTCCAGGTGGTGCAACCTCTCCCACTGTAGCTGCTGCTGCTCCTGCTGCTGCTGCCTCTGTTGCCTCTTCTCCTGTTGCTCCTTTGGGCGGCTACACTCCCCTGGTTTAGCCCAGGGTCCTCTCCCGTCGAAGATCTCCTCCCATGACCAGAAATCCTTGGTGAGCATCTCCTTTTTCGGCTGCTCCTGCCTGTTGACACGCCGCTTGGTCCGTTGGTGGTGGGTGATTCTGTAACGGTTTTCTAGTGGTGATGAAAGAGAGTCGGACCAAACTGCAGCGTGTCGATTGCGATCCATGTTTAATATAACAAAAAAACACGAACTTACAAAAAACAATAAACGAAACCGAAACAGCCTATCTGGTGCAAACTAACAACGAGTACACATAGGACACTAAGGACAATCACCCACGACAAACTCAAAGAATATGGCTGCCTAAATATGGTTCCCAATCAGAGACAACGATAAGCATCTGCCTCTGATTGAGAACCACTCCAGACAGCCATAGACTTTGCTAGACAACCCACTAAGCTACAATCCCAATACCACCACCAAAACCCCAAGACAAACACACCACAATTACAAAAACCCCATGCCACACCCTGGCCTGACCAAATACATAAAGATGAACACAAAATATTTTGACCAGGGCGTGACAACAGGGACCATGTTTACATGCACACCGATATCCTATTATTATTTGGGAAACTCAAGTTTTCTGTTTTTGAGTTGACGCAATTTAAACATATCCAGTTTACAATAACCTGATAAAGCTTGTATCCCGGTTATGAGAAACCCGGATTAGATGCCTGGGATATCGTCGATGGGATACTGTGGCAGGTAAACATCTTGTCCTGTTTACTGTCGTTTTCCGCGGTCTGCGTAGAATCAGTTTTGCATATCATGGGTGTAATGTTTTCATCTGATTGTCAAATAAATCACTAAGCCTACCTGCACTGTTCCATCCAACATAATAATAAATTTTTCTGATATTCTGTACTGGACCACATAGGGGTGAAAGTACCCAGTAGGCTAAGTTCCTGAAAATAATTTCCAATATTTGGTAGGCCATATAATTTCCGACATTTAGTCGGCCAGTTCTTTGTCCACTATAGTTAGATGCAGCTTCTCTTCTGTCATAACTTGTTGCAGAAGAGTAAATAAGAAGAGTAAATAAGAGTAGTGCTCCCCAGAATAATGTCTAACATCAATAGAATGGATGCATTAGTCATCTTTTATTTATCTTGTTATTTAACCTTTATTTAACTAGGCAAGTCAGTTAAGAACAAATTCTTATTTACAATGAAGGCCTACCAAAACGAAAAAGGTCTCCTGTGGGGACGGGGGCTGGGATTAAAAATACAAATGAATGAAATAAAAATCTAGGACAAAGCACACATCATGACAAGAGAGACAACACCATACTATGTAAAGAGAAACCTAAGACAACAACATAGCATGGCAGCAACACATAACAAGACAGCATGGTAGCAACACAACACGGTAGTAACACAACATGGCAACAGCAAAACATGGTAGCAGCACAAAACAGGGTACAAACATTATTGGGCACAGACGACAGCACAAAGGGCAAGAAGGTAGAGACAACAATACATCACGTAAAGCAGCCACAACTGTCAGCAAGAGTGTCCATGATTGATTCTTTGAATGAGGAGACTGAGATAAAACTGTCCAGCTTGAGTGTTTATTGCAGCTCGTTCAAGTCGCTAGCTGCAGCGAACTAAAAAGATGAGCGACCCAGGGATGTGTGTGCTTTGGGGACCATAACAAAATGTGACTGGCAGAACGGGTGTTGTATGTGGAGGATGAGGGCTGCAGTAGATATCTCAGATAGGGGGTGTGAGGCCTAAGAGGGTTTTATAAATAAGCATCAACCAGTGGGTCTTGCGACGGGGGGACAGGTATACAGAGATGACCAGTTTACAGAGCAGTATAGATTGCAGTGATGTGTCGTGTAAGGAGCATTGGTGGAAAATCTGATGGCCGAATGGTAAAGAACATCTAGCCGCTCGAGAGCACCCTTACCTGTCGATCAATAAATTACATCACCGTAATCTAGCATTGGTAGGATGGTTAGTTTGGCAGCTGGGGTGAAAGAGGAGCGATTACGATAGAGGAAACCAAGTCCAGATTTAACTTTAGCCTGCAGCTTTGATATGTGCTTTCCAAGTACTTGTATGAGATGACTACCTCAAGCTCTAAACCCTCAGAAGTAGTAAGCACACCTGTGGGGAGAGGAGTATTCTTCTCACCAAACCACATGACCTTTGTTTTGGAGGTGTTCAGAACAAGGTTCTAGTTAATCTAATCTAGTTAACACCCGTAAAGTTGTTTGTTTTGGTTGGTGACTGGGGGAAAACGCAATAACTCCAAAACAGTGGAAGGATTGGTCCTGTGCAAAATGTCCAAATGTCATCAGTTTGAACGGTTTTAAGGAAATGAAAAGCTGAGAAAACTAAAAAAAAAGTATTCAGTTCGTCTTTTGTGCATATTTAATGTGGTTGAAATACTCTCTGCTAGCGTAAGTGTCAAAGATTACACATTACATGCGCAGTCAAATTTTCTCAAGAGATGCTGAAAGAAAGAAATCATATTTCTCCTGTTCCCCACTCCTGTTGTATAAATTTACTGAAAGAAATGCATAATTCCGCAGGAGTTAATATTATATTACGCTACATGCGAGAGTTTTAGGCCTACTGTCAGTGTCCATATTTCACTTACAATTCCATTTAATCCACTTAAATGAGGAATATTCTGTTTATTCATTGATACAGGGATACTCGTGAGTGGGATATCAAATTTGCATGTAAACAGCTTATCCCAAATAAGACCTTAAGAGGGATATGAGTTACTGTGCGGATGTGAATGTAGTAATGTTCCAACACTTACTGGAAGGTGTGCCCAGGGAGAAGGATAATGGTTCTAGGTGGACTAAGAGCATTGCCATAAAACTACTTTTAAATTGATTATACTTACTTTCAGAGGGTACAAAACACCCATCACACCTGTCCTCCCAGAGCACTCCAACCAACACAAAGGGGATCCCCTGACTTCTTCTTCTTTGGAGTTTGACAGCGGTTGACATCCAAGATGTTGCATTACCACTGGTCTATAATATAAATCCATTACAGTTGTGATACAAAAAAAATATATATATAACTACAATTTAAAAAAAATATTTAAAAAAACACCCTTCCAATTAACCCTACACTCATTAAAAACCCACTACCTGATTCCACTACTTTGACCCTATCTCCTCCTGAAAATGCCAATGGCCTGGGAGGACAGACACCACCACTCAACACACCCTGTAACTCTTCTGATGTCAAATCTCATATACCCAAATACTTCTCTGGTGCCACCAGTTATTTACGTTCCATTTGTGCGATACAGTTGATAACCATTGCTATGAACACTAAGAAGCCAACCTTACTGAAGCATATATCACTCGTTGGCCTATCCCTCTGTGCTGGCACATATTGACTATTCACTCACCCTTGACCCATCCTCCTCTACTTTCTTTACTGCTTCAGCAGAACACATCTTCTGCACTACTCTGACTCTTCCACCTCAACCTGCCTCTTTCGCACCGGACACTTCTGATCCCCAGCAACATGGGCACCCCTACAGCAGACACACACAAACTTTATCTGCCAAAACTACACAATCCTCTATCCCATGCCCTCCTGCACACTTCCCTTATCTTGGAATCTCCCTCCTACAAACTACTGCAACTTGACCATAAACGTTGCACCTGAAACACCCCATTCGATTCGGCACAAAAGCTCTAACAGGATGACTGATATATCCTAATATGATTTTGTCAGGTAAAGACTGACTCAAAACTCAAAAGAACTGACAGTGACTCCTCTGTTTCATCACGCTTGCCATTGCGTCTGTGTCGCACCAAAGGGCAGGCACCACAAACACCACGAATTTTAAACTTCAAATGTTCCACCTCCACACTTAACTCTGCCCCAGAAATCACTCATTTCAATAGTGCCCTGTTCCTAAGAGCATAGCAAGAAACAGATCATGGCCCAAGTTACGTGACACGGACCGTTCACTCCCTCTGGTCAGAAGAAACACAAACAAATATCTCAAGTCCACTACAGGTTACCTTCACTGATTCAACTACACCCAACTCCTTTCCAACCCAAACCACAAAGGAATCCACCAAAAGGCAGGGATCCACTTTCTTGAAAAAAATGTCACTCCTACTGGACCAGATTCTTCTTTATCATGTCCTTTGATGCCAGGCTTTGGTTCCGAGCTCTTTACCACACCTTCCACCTAACTTCACTTCATTTTCACCTCCAGAACTCAGTCTGGCGCACGGCCCACTCAGTTTGCACTTGACACCAAAGCATGAGCAGTGGCCACACACAGAAAAACAAACCCCAAACTCTGTTCTACACCCATTGTGGTGGAATACCTTCAGAGCTCTCTTTTGGTACACAGCTCAACCGGATCCCCTGATTGAACTGACAGCTAACCATTTTTCTAGAGGCCACGCCTTTAATTAACAATAAGGAATGCCTGTGCTGACAGTCCATGAGACTGCATTCAAGAGCTCACGCCTTTTACATGATGTATCCCTTGAATTGTTAGATTCCAAGAAAGTATGGTCCATTGAAGTGGTAGATTCTGAGATTGGATGGTCAGAGAGAGTTTAGGGGGAGAAATGATAGAGAAATATCCTTGTTGGGTATGAGTCTGATTTAAATTCCAGCAGTTCGTTCAAAGCTGGCCTCAGCTTCTCCTGAAAAGCAGCTCTATGTAATTACTGTAACCACAGTTTAAAAAGCAATATGGCTGTCAAATATTCCCCGGGAACATGTACAATATTGTTGGAAAAAAGCAACTCTGTCTGATGCCCTGAAGTGAGCATCTTGACAGGCCTGTCCCACCCTCCTGAGCAAGGTGCCCTCAGAGTGCTTGTGACAATACTTATGAAATCACCTTTTTTATATACAAGTTGTAATTAAGAGCTCAAAAGAATGATACAGTGCGGCCGCGGCACCCATACTCATTTTGGTGTCATCTGAATCGGCCCTGGTGGGTAAGCATCAGCAATACCCACCAGGGCTGTTCATATTCAGTTGATGGGTTTCCAAGGCACACAAAAAACAAGGATAGACAAGTAGTGTGTGGCATGAAAAGAGCATCATTGCTCAGGGACGTCATCGCCGGCTTCATACACTTTCAACTGTTTCATGTCAGTCATTTTTATTTTGTCAGTTGACTTTGAGTGTTTGCACCAATGTACTTTATCCTTAGGTGTGGAGCTTTTGTGTGGGACTCTATTGTTTACATTAGGCATAAGGAATAGACCACCCTTTTTCATAATATCTTTAGACATGTGGCTCATTCACATGGTACTGTAAAGCAGACTAGTATATTAGGACATGAGATGGTTGTTGTGGTAATTACTTAATAATGCTCAATGTCAGGCACTGTTAGACCAGCTAAGAGATCTCAGAGGTCTTATGGGTCCTAGATTATTGACCATCAGTAGAAGGAGACCTAGTGATGACACAGTCTGTCTGATGTGTAGTGTTGTGATTTCAGGTGAGCCAAGAAGTCCTGAAGTGCATAAAATGTGTATTTTGCACATGTTAAGTGAATGTATACACCAGTAAGGGTATCAGGGAAACAAATGAGGTGTGTGTAAAAGTTTGCCAGATATGGAGAAATATACCTACTGTGTCGTATGCTAACCGAGTGCCTAGCTAGCCAACTGGCTAGATGACATATGAAATTAGCCATATGTAACAGAGAATACGGAAATGTGAATGTGCCCATATTACCAGTATTTCGCTATGTTTGTTCATGTTAGAAAGGTGTTTTGTATAAGTTTATTTCCTTTAAGAGAATGAAAATGTACATATTTGAGTTAGAGATTATTGGCCATCAGTGAAAGAGAGCGAGTGGTGATACAGGCAGCATGTCTGATGTGCATGTATGTCTTGTGATTTCAGAAAAGAAAAGTAAACGTTCATCTCCTGCACGCTTGAAAGTCGTCATTATTACATTGTGCAATAAAATTGTCAAGCTAGCCAGGGAAAACATTGTGCCACGGCGTGAGTGACGCGGCTAAAAATAGAACCGGACCTCGATTGACAGTGGTCGAGCGAGCTCTGCGGGAAGAGAGGGAGCATACACAGGGGTTGTGTCTACACTTGCCACTTACATGCGACTTCTGCAATCAGAATTGAAGATCGCATTGAAAAGACGGGTGTTCAGATCTGGCTGACCACTTCAGGACATGGTCAGGGATGCATTGTTTGTGGATTTCTCCTAAGTATGGACACAATCAGGCTACCGAAAGCCATTCAGAGGGCGACGTCATCAACACTCCTCCCACAAGTCTCCAGAAAAATTGTGTTTTGGTTTTGGGACAGAGAGGCACCTTTTCATTATAACGTTGGAGGAAATATGTTTCTAGCGTGTGAAGAATGTGTTTGCTGGCCTCATAAATGCTAGCCAGCTAGCTAATATTTAGACAAACAATTATTTTGCTTGGCTAAAGTTATGCTAACCCATTTGCAAACCCTTTAGTATTGCTTACCAGGTGCTGGCTAGCCACAGAGGTTAGCTGGCTAGTTGGCTACAGTAGTTAGCTACTGTCGTCAGATGTTGTGTTATCATATTTTGCCTATTCCACCATTTGTAGAATGCATACTGGCATTTTAATATAGTGCGGGAAAGGGAATCTGGACACACTGTGGACATGGTAGACACATTTAAATGTAGACGTAGATGCATGGTGCGTTCGAAATTCCACGATCAGAACTCTATAATCAGAATACTGAAGCTGCATGAACAGTCATGTCTAGACATGGCCAGAGAGTATGGCGCTGGAACAGTGCCAATATACGATGAGTGAGAAACTACTGCGCCTGAGTCTGGAACAGCTAAAAGAAGTGTGTGTTCATGTTAAAGTCCCAACTGAAAGAGACAGGCAAACGTTAACTTCTCAATACTGCAGGGGGGCAGTATTGAGTAGCTTGGATTAAAAGGTGCCCAGAGTAAACTGCCTGATCTCAGTCCTAAAAGCTAGAATATGCATATATTTAGTAGATCTGGATAGAAAACACTGACGTTTCTAAAACTGATTGAATGATGTCTGTATAGTATAACAGAACTCATATGGCATGCAAAAACCTGAGAAAACCAGGAAGTGGGAAATCTGAGGTTTGTAGTTATTCAACTCTTTGCCTATCCAAGATACAGTGAAAATAGGGTCATATTGCACGTCCTAAGGCTTCCACTAGATGTCAACAGTCTTTAGATCCTTGTTTGATGCTTCTACTGTGATAGAGGGGGGAATGGGAGCTGAATGAGTCAGAGGTCTGCCAGAGTGGCATGAGCTGGTCACGCACGCTCACGTGAGAGTTAGCTGAGTTCCATCGCATTTCTACAGACATACTTCGTTTGACATGTTTCTACGAACTGTAATATGATTTTTCGTCTGAACTTTCACCTGGACTTGCCTGCGCGTCATGAGTTTGGATTGTGTACTAAACGTGCAAACAAAACGGAGGTATTTGGACATAATTGATGGACTTTATCGAACAAATCAAACATTTATTGTCGAACTGGGATTCCTGGGAGTGCATTCTGATAAAGATCATCAAAGGTAAGTAAAGATTTATAATGCTATTTCTGACTTTGTTGACTCCACAACATGGCGGATATCTGTATGTCTTGCTTTGTTGTCTGAGCGCTGTACTCAGATTATTGCATGGTGTGCTTTTTCGGTAAAGCTTTTTTTAAATCTGACACAGCGGTTGCATTAAGGAGAAGTGGATCTAAAATTCCATGCATAACACTTGTATCTTTTAGCAATGTTTATTATGAGTATTTCTGTAAATTGATGTGGCTCTGCAAAATCACTGGATGTTTTGGAACTACTGAACGTAACGTGCCAATGTAAACTGAGATTTTTGGATATAAATATGAACTTTATCGAACAAAACACACATGTAGTGTGTAACATGAAGTCCTATGAGTGTCATCTGATGAAGATCATCAAAGGTTAGAATTAATCACTATCTCTATTTCTGCTTTTTGTGACTCCTCTCTTTGGCTGGAAAAATGGCTGTGTTTTTCTGTGACCTAACATAATCGTTTGGTGTGCTTTCATCGTAAAGCCTTTTTGTAATCGGACACGGTGGCTGGATTTACAACAAGTGTATCTTTAAAATGGTGTGAAATACTTGTATGTTTGAGGAATTTTAATTATGGGATTTCTGTTGTTTTGAATTTGGCGCCCTGCACTTTCACTGGCTGTTGATGAGGTGGGACGCTACCGTCCCGAATATCCCAGAGAGGTTATGTAATTAATGGAAGTTATTTGTAAAAGAAGATTGGGATGTAGCCAAGCAGTATCTGAATGAACTGCTAAAGCAAAGTGATAGAAAAAAAACAATACTCAGATCTCCAGTTGAGTTTTTAGTCAGCTACCCAGGCCTTAGCTTTGAAAATCAAAGAGGTTGCTTGAGAAAGTGGGACACACAGGACACAGCCCAGGGCCAGTGAAACAGTGTGCTACATCCACAGTCAAATCGATTAGCTGAAGTGACGTTAAGCAGACAGTTCCAGATTTGTGGACAGATTGGGAAGAAGAGACAAAGAAACAAACTCTCATACACAAATCTGATGCATCAGATTGACATGGGACTGAACAAGGGACACAGTGAAGTTGAAGTCATTGAAGCTGTAGTGTAGGCCATACATGATATGCTTGAAATAAAAAGTGACTTCACCCTTCCATTAACATTCGAGTCATTTAGACTCTCTCATTGTCACACCCTGATCTATTTCACCTGTCCTCCTTATTGTCTCCACCCCCTCCCCGAAGGTGACGCTTGATTTTCCCAGTGTATTTATTCCAGTGTTTCGTGTCTCTCTGAGCCAGTTTGTCTTGTATTTCCAAGCCTACCAGTGTTTTTTCCCGGTTTCCTGTGGCCTTTTCTCAGTTTTCTAGTCCTCCCGATTTTGACCCTTTCTTGTTCTGAACTCTGTACCCAGTTGCCTGACCATTCTGCCTGCCCTGACCTCGAGCCTGCCTGCCACTCTGTACCTCCTGGACTCTGATCTGGTTATGACCTGTTGCCTGTCCACGACCATTCTCTTGCCTATTCCCTTTGGATTTATTAAACATCTTAAACTCCAACCATCTGCCTCCTGTGTCTGCATTTGGGTCTCCCCTAGTGTCATGATACTCATAGCATTAGTCACCTAATCATCCCCAGCTTACAATTGACTCATTCATCCCCCTCCTCTCCCCTGTAACTACTCCCCAGGTCGTTGCTGTAAATGAGCATGTGTTCTCAGTCAACTTACCTGGTAAAATAAGGGTTAAATAAATACTAATAAATACATTTAACAGACACTCTTATCCAGAGCAACTTACAGTAGTGAGTGCATATTGTTCATATCTGTTCATACTGGTCCCCAATAGGAATCAAATCCACAACCCTGGCATTGCAAGTGCCAGACTCTACCAACTGAGCCATACGGGGAAATCTTAAAGGGGCATTTCAAGGGCGACAGTTCCAATGACCAGTACCACAGGCCAGTAAATATAACCCAAGACAGTCGTGAGTTCCCACAGAACATTCTGTTCAGAACAATTGAGTTGTAAGAGAGGTTTCTGCCAGAGAGGCAGGTTCAAGTGAGAAGTACAGTCCAGAGCGCATACAGAAGAAATTATTCAGGTCAGTTAGTACAAAGCTGTTGAGTGATCACAATAAATTTCAACTGAAACATTACCTCGATGATTAAAACCTTTCTAGGACAGGCGTTCCGCTAGTGGAACCCCTCAACAACATTCCGCTGAAAAGGCAGCGCGCGGAATTCCCAAAAATATTTTAGAAATATGTAACTTTCACACATTAACAAGTCCAATACATCAAATGAAAGATTAACAAGAAGTTTATCTACCCATCGTGTCCGATTTAAAAAATGCTTTACTGTGAAAGCACAACATATGATTATGTTAGATCACCGCCAAGTCAAAAAAACTGCCATTTTTCCAGCCAAAGATAGGAGTCACAAAAAGCAGAAATATAGATACAATTAATCACCAACCTTTGATGATCTTCATCAGATGACACTCATAGGACATCATGTTACACAGCACATGTATATTTTGTTCGATAATGTGCATATTTATATCCAAAAATCTCAGTTTACATTGGCGCGTTACGTGCAGTAATGTTTTGATTCCAAAACATCCGGTGATTTTGCAGAAATACTCATAAACATTGATAAAAGATACAATTGTTATTCACAGAATTAAAGATAGACTTCTCCTTAATGCAGCCGCTGTGTCATATTTCAAAACAACTTTACGGCAAAAGCATAATCTGAGAACAGCGCTCAGAGCCCAATCCAGCCAGAGAAATATTTGCCATTTTGGAGTCAACAGAAGTTAGAAATAACACCATAAATATTCACTTACCTTTGATGATCTTCATCAGAAGGCACTCCCAGGAATCCCAGTTCAACAATAAATGACTGATTTGTTCCATAAAGTTCCATAAAGTCCATCAATTATGTCCAAATAGCCACTTGTTGTTAGCGTGTTCAGCCCAGTAATCCATCTTCATGAGGCACAAGCACTTTGTCCAGACAAAAACTCGAAAAGTTATGTTACAGGTCGTAGAAACAAGTCAAACGATGTATGGAATCAATATTTAGGATGTTTTTAACATAAAAACATCAATAAGCCTCCAACCGGAGAATTCCTATATGTCTGAAGAAAAGCACTGGAACGAGAGGTAACTCTGTCGGGAGCGCCCATCACGAGCCTGAGACACTGCCAGACCACTGACTCAAACAGGTCTCATGAGCTCCTCCTTTATAGTAGAATCCTCATTCAAGTTTCTAAAGACGGTTGACATCTAGTGGAAGCCGTAGGAAGTGCAACTTTATTCACATCCCACTGCGTATTCGGTAGACCAAGCTTTGAAAAACTACAAACCTCAGATGTCCCACTTCCTGGTTGGATTTTTCTCCGGTTTTCGCCTGCCATATGAGTTCTGTTATACTCACAGACATCCTTCAGACAGTTTTAGAAACTTTAGAGTGTTTTCTATCCAATACTAATAATATGCATATATTAGCATAGTAGGAGGCAATTCACTCTGGGCACGCTATTCATCCAAAAGTGAAAATGCTGCCCCTATCCCAAAAGAATTTTAAAGAGTGACAGACGATATGTTAATTGACAAGATTAATGAAACGGCTAGCTTTGAGTACGAAAGACGAAGCAATCTGAGAAAGAACACAAGCAGTACAGTAACCAAAATGAGTGAACTACAGACCTAAGGTGCAGATCCAGCAGCAAAGTAACAGCGGCGCAGAGACAATGTTAGGGTTCCAAGATCACCATTCTCAAGTTGTAAGAGTTGCAAACCACCAGCAGCAGCTAGTCAAATGGATGCTGAGTTTTATGAAATGGTGAAGAAACTGAAGGAGGAAGTGGAGGAAATGCAGAAAAGTATACACAACCCCCCTGCGCCTGCTCATCAGCCTAGATGGAATGGAAAGAGAGGATGCCGAGTCTGTCAGGAAAATGATACAGGGGATCGGTGTGAACACTGCTTTAAGTGTGGACAACCTGGGAACTTCTCAAAGGGCTGTAGAGCACAAAGAAAGCCAGTGGGAAAAACGGATCAACTGAACGTAGCAGGCCACACTGTCACCGCCAAACGTATTATCTCAGAGTCAAGAAGAACAATGTAACAATGGTCATGAGCTTCTGTGTGATAGAATCAGAGAGTTAGAGGCTAGTGAGGCTGCAAAGCGGAGTCAATAGGGGTCAGGGAGTAATTTGAAGGGGTCCACCTATGTAAGCCACTTCTCCATACTGCGTCACTCAAAGCTACTGAACCTGATTGTGAAAAAGTGTATGGGGCTGTTTCTACAATGGAGTTGCGTCTCAAGCATTGTGGGATACAGGGTCGCAGGTCAGTCTCCTCAACGAGGAATGGAGACAAGACCACCTCCCACACACAATGGTGTGCAGCACAGAAGAGATCCTGGGATCTGGGACAGTTAAAAAGGTTAATCAGACAGCCATCCCCTTCACAGGATGGGTAGAGGTGAATGCAGCAACAACCACATCAAAGACTGCGAGCAAAACTTTCTCCTTTGACTGTAAGAAGACAGAATTACTAGTATAGCTCATTCAAAGTAGTGATATGGATGCGAAAGAAGGAGCGGTGAGAGTTAGATGACTATATGCAGCGATTCCAGCCGGCCAGAGGAAAGAGGTGAGGTGCCAATCCAGAGCTTTTGATTGAGGAAGCAGCAAACCTTCACTGTGGGGATGACGTCAGTGATGCATTTCCTGATGTTGCCGGTGAACGATGGTTAGCTAGTCGAAACTATCGGCAGAGTCCCAGTACCCATGGTCTACCGAAGGTCTACCAAAGCAGAGGCTATGCAGCAGCACCTCCGTCACTGGCTTCATCAGGAAATGCATCGCTGATGTTGTCCTCACAGTGAAGGTTCGCTGCTTCCCCAATGAAATACCTTGGATTAACACAAGGTGCGTGCAAAGCTAACGGACAGATCTACCACTCACAGGGCTATCACAGCTAACAGCTACGGCTGAGGACGCTAATGCATACAAGAAGTGCTGATACGACTTCCCCAAAGCCATCAAACAGGCAAAAGGACAATATCGGAATCTAATACTAATATACCGGCTTCGATGGTCGACACGTGGCAGGGGCTACAGTAAATTACAGACTACAAAGGAAGCCCTTGCCGTGATCTGCCCAATGTTGCCTCTCTACCAGACTAATTCAATGATTTTAACCTTTTAAATGTAAAGTCCCCATATTTGGCGACCTTATTTGATTTTTTTATTCAATCCAGTCTGGTATGAGAATGGTAGCTCCTATCTGTCTGCGAAAAGCGGAGTATCTTGGCTATTGATATGTGCCGTAAAATCTTTGGTGTGACTTACTACCATATGTGGGCATACGAATGTATAAGGGCAGACCAAGCCGATGATCTCAGGTCATGTGCTGATCAGCTGACAGGCATTTTCAGACATTTTCAATCTCTCCTCGTCCAAGTCTGTAATCCCCACATGTTTCAAGCTGACTACCATCCTTCCTGTTCCCAAAAACTCTAAGGCTTCCTGCCACAATGACAACTGCCCTCTAGCACACATCTGTAATAATGAAATGCTTTGAAAGGCGGATCATGCCACACATCAACTCCATCATACCAGACACCCTGGACCCACTCCAATTTGCATACTGTCCCAACAGATCCGCAGACGACGCAATCTCAATTGCACTCCGTACTGCCCACCTAAAAAAAGTGGAATACCCACAGTTGAAGTCGGAAGTTTACATACACCTTAGTCAAATACATTTAAACTCAGTTTTTCACAATTCCTGACATTTAATCCAATAAAAATTCCCTGCCTTAGGTCTGTTAGGATCACCACTTTATTTTAAGAATGTGAAATGTCAGAATAATATTAGTGAGTATGATTTATTTAATATTTTATTTCTTTCATCACATTCCCAGTGGGTCAGAAGTTTACATACACTCAATTAGTATTTGGTAGCATTACCTTTAAATTGTTTAACATTTCAGGTAGCCTTCCACAAGCTTCCCACAATAAGTTGGGTGAATTTTGGCCCATTCCTCCTGACAGAGCTGGTGTAACTGAGTCAGGTTTGTAGGCCTCTTTGCTCGCACACGCTTTTTCAGTTCTGCCTACAAATTGTCTATAGGATTGAGGTCAGGGCTTTGTGATGGCCTCTCCAATACCTTGACTTTGTTGTCCTTAAGCCATTTTGCCAAAATTTGGAAGTATGCTTGGGGTCATTGTCCATTTGGAAGACCCATTTGCGACCAAGCTTCAACTTCCTGACTGATGTCTTGAGATGTTGCTTCAATATATCCACATAATTTCCCTTCCTCATAATGCCATTTATTTTGTGAAGTGCACCAGTCCCTCCTGCAGCAAAACACCTCCACAAGATGATGCTGCCACCCCCGGCTCCCCCCTTTTTTCTCCAAACATAATGATGGTCATTATGGCCAAACAGTTCTATTTTTGTTTCATCAGACCAGAGGACATTTCTCCAAAATGTATGATATTTGTCCCCATGTGCAGTTGCAAACCGTAGTCTAGCTTTTTTATGGCCGTTTTGGAGCGGTGGCATCATCCTTGCTGAGTGGCCTGTTGTAAGGCAGGTCCTCTCCAGAAATCACAGGCAACAACGTCGCCTATAGGCACAAACCCATCGTCGCAGGTTTGTCTCACCAGGGGTGATGGTCTGATTCGCGTTTATCGTCGAAGGAATGAGCGTTACAACGAGACCTGTACTCTGGGGCGGGATCGATTTGGAGGTGGAGGGTCCATCATGGTCTGGGGAGATGTGTCACAGCAACGTCGGACTGAGCTTGTTGTCATTGCAGGCAATCTCAACGCTATGCGTTACAGGGAAGACATCCTCTTCCCTCATGTCAGGATGAGCCTGCAGGAAGGGTACCACATGACCCTCTAGCATGACAATGCCACCTGCCATACTGCTCATTCTATGCGTAATTTCCTGCAAGACAGGAATGTCAGTGTTCTGCCATGGCCAGCGAAGAGCCCGGAACTCATTCCGATTGAGCATGTCTGGGACCTGTTGGATCGGAGGATGATTCCCCCCAGAAATGTCTGGGAACTTGCAAGTGCCTTGGTGGAAGAATGGGTTAACATCTCACAGCAAGAACTAGCAAATCTGGTGCAGTCCATGAGGAGGAGATGCACTGCAGTACTTAATGCAGCTGGCGGCCACACCACATACTGACAGTTACTTCTCATTTTGACACCCCCCTTTGTTCAGGGACACATTATTCCATTTCTGTTAGTCACATGTCTGTGGAACTTGTTCAGTTTATGTCTCAGTTGTTGAATCTTATGTTCATACAAATATTTACACATGTTAAGTTTGATGAAAATAAATTCAGTTGACAGTGAGAGGACGTTTCTTTTTTTGCTGAGTTTATATAGGCTAGGAATAAAGTAATATGGATATTATTGTATAGGTTAAACCCGTTTTAAAGAATGGAAGTGCTCTAGCAGAATGAACTTTACTCCTGACATTGAGAACCCTGGTAGATTTGTACATTTTTCGGGAATGCTGCTGGGAATGGAAACATATCTGATTTTGTCCATCAATGTTTCAAATCAACAAATATGTCCATTGCTAGACGCTATCGAAGAGTGACCACTACAAAATATGTTGCCTTGGTTATCTCTTGTGGTTAGGATATATATATTTCCCATATCTGATTGAAAGTTAAGCCTGGACCAGACCCTCCTGGAATTGTATAATGTCTTTATATCCAAATTACACGGTTATCATTTTTCTGTGACATAAACAAGCAGGTAATTTGTTCACTCTATTTCAGGACTCAATTCTCAATGACATGTATCTGATTAGGTGTTGTGTTTTCTTGTCCGACTGTCCAGTACAGGTCCTCCACCATTTATTATTACTTTATTTTCTCTTCCCACTCGACTCCCCACTGACTTTTTATGGCAGGCTATTTTCGTATTACTTTTGGATTTAATGTGCTAGGGATTATCAGGTAGTTTGCTCCTCATACTACCTACCCAGGGCCAGAACAAATCATTTGGACGGGACTTTGATATCCATAGGGGGGCACTTTTCTTTCACGGGAACCTCCTATGTGTGCACGCGCTTGCGTTATAGTAAAGGCCATGGGCAGCTTGTGAGTTTCAAGTTTGGTGAAGCTTACAATTTATCCGACCATTTCTGCCGATCTGTAGTGTAAGTTATTTTTATACGCGCATTTTCGTGGAACAGTTTCATTTCAATAATAACTTTAGTTTTTCGAAATCACTGTCACGTGGTTAATCGTCAATATCTGAAGTGAAATGATAAAAATCTAAAAGTTCAAATTCATCTAAGGAGAGAGCACCATCCTCTGCCATATGGACACATTGATACACTGTGATCCATTAGCAGCTAAAGAACTGAGCATATGCAACACAGAGATAGCAGTAGGTCTAAATTGTCAACTCACTTAAGTAAAATACATAGGCCTAAAGCCGACAAATAAAAACAGTAGACAATATCTTGAGGAAAGTTCTATTTCTTTACAAATCACCTTTATCTCTCTATCAGCCTCCCTTTCTATCTGTCTTGACTTGATCTATTGCTAGTGAAGTGCAACATTTGTGTTAAATTATCAACTGGATTCAGCCTGAAGCTGTTGCTTGCAAACTTGCATCAACTAGAATATTCCGGGCCCACAGAGCTTTGCGTGCCAGTGAGCTCCACTGGAAATATTGCTCAATCACACCGAGGATTGGTTATTATCGAGGCAGGGAGTGTTGGAAAAGGATTTAAAATACAGAATAACTATAATTTATAATGGATGTAAAAAATTAAAAAAAGACTTATTTTACAATGTGTGATGTGAAGAAACAATTACTGAGAAGTTAGACTTGGTGGATGTGGTGAGTTAAGACAATCAGAAATCAGACATTGCCAAATGATCACATCAAATCTAAATTTAGTGATCAAGTACACATATTTAGCAGATGTTATTGCAGGTGTAGCGAAATGTTTGTGTTCCTAGCTCCATCAGTAGTCTGAATCTACAGAGCATTCTGAAAGTATTCAGACCCTTTCTCTTTTTCCACATTTTGTTATGTTACAGCCTTATTCTAAAATGGACTAAATTATTTTTTTGAAATGTTTGCAAATTTATGACAAATTATAAACTGAATTTCCTTATTTACATAAGTAGTAAGACCCTTTGCTATGAAACTCAAAATTGAGCTCAGGTGCCACTGTTTCCATTGATCATCCTTGAGATGTTTCTACAACTTGATTGGAGTCCACCGGTGGTAAATTCAATTGATTGGACATGATTTGGAAAGGCACACATCTGTCTATATAAGGTCCCACAGTTGACAGTTCATGTCAAAGCAAAAACCAAGCCATGAGGTTGAAGGAATTGTCCACAGAGCTCCGAGACAGGATTGTGTCGAGACACAGATCTGGGGAAGGGTACCACAACATTTCTGCAGCATTGAAGGTGCAAGAACAGAGTGGCCTCCATCCATCTTCAATGGAAGAAGTTTGGAACCACCAAGACTCTAACTAGAGCTGGCCGCCCAGCCAAACTGAGCAATCGGGGGAGAAGGGCCTTGGTCAGGGAGGTGACCAAGAAACCAAGAGCTCCAAAGATCCTCTGTGGAGATGGGAGAACCTTCCAGAAGGACAACCATCTCTGCAGCACTCCACCAATCAGGCCTTTAAGGTAGAGTGGCCAGACGGAAGCCACACCTCAGTAAAAGGCACATGACAGCCCACTTGGAGTTTGCCAAAAGGCACCTAAATGACTCCGAGAATGAGAAACAAGATTCTCTGATCTGATGAAACCAAGATTGAACTCTTTGGCCTGAATACCAAGCGTCACTTCTGGAGGAAACCTGGCACCATCCCTACGGTGAAGCATGGTGGTGGCAGCATCATGCTGTGGGGATGTTTTCTGCGGCAGGGACTGGGAGACTAATCAGGTTCAAGGGAAAAGTGAACGGAGCAAAGTACAGAGAGATCCTTGATCAAAACATGCTCCAGGGGGCTCAGGACCTCAGACTGGGGTGATGGTTCACCTTCCAACAGGACAATGACCCATAGCCAAGCACATAGCCAAGACAACGCAGGAGTGGCTTCGAGACAAGTCTCTGAATGAACTTCTCGCCTGTGGTCTTGATGTGGATAGTTGCGTGCTCCCTCTGCAGTCTCCTGAAGTCCACAATCAGCTCCTTTGTTTTGTTGATGTTGAAGGAGAGGGTATTTTCCTGGTACCACTCTGCCAGGGCCCTCACCTCCTCCCTGTAGACTGTCTCATCATTGTTGGTAATCAGGCCTACTACTGTTGTGTCGTGTGCAAACTTGATGATTGAGTTGGAGGCGTGTGTGACCTTGGGGATCATGGTCACGGACAGTGCTATTTGCCCGTGTTACGCCGAACGTGAAAGCCCAGGAAAATTAACAGGTACAGTAGGCTACAATACTGTAAAGTAGGCCTAATAATGCAAAAAAATTATGCTTAAATAAATCTAATACTGGTCTTTACTGTATGCTGCACATTTTGACATTGTATTCCATTTCCAGCGAGATCATTCAAGCCATCAACTCACTAATGGTTGAAGATGATGAGCAATCAGCAAAGGCAATTTGGAATCTGCTGGCATCACAGCACAACATCAGCATCGCTCTAATCACAGTCAGAAGACAGTTGAAGGAATTTGAGTGGACTTATGGAAAGGCTCTGTAAGACATGTTTTATATATATTTTTTCTTCAGAACATTAAATATCTGTGTTCTCTTGTTTTGTACTGTTCTGTAGTTTCGACCCAATGATTGGGCTGACAAACAAAGACATTTGCTTGCTGCAGGCCCAGGCATGGATCAAGGCTGGTGAGACATTCAATGACATCATCAAAATATATGCTGGACCCTATGTCAGAGAGGTGTTTTTGGGACCACATCGTGTCTACTGTCCTGATAATAGCCCTTGTGAAAAACAAGCATGTTTTCAAAATGCCTCCAGGGCCGAAAGACAAGTTCCTTACTTTCCCTCTTCCACTTGCCTCTTCCATTTTTGCGGTAATGATGCAATTAGTTGGTTGTAATTTTGTGTAGAGCAGACATTTCCATATATTTGTGTTAGATGCATGTGTGACATAACTTGAACATGGGGTGAGACATTCTTACTAATTTGCTAGAGAACCAGTTTGGATTTAAGTATAATTTTTGTATGACTGACACCTTTATTGAGAGGTCTAATGCTTTAATATGTAATCATTTCTGCCCCTGGAATTCATATTCATTATATAAATAGGCCCATGTGCACCTTCATCAGATGTACCGCAACATGTCAGCTAAAGCGATTTAATTCATGAATGCATTTGAATGTTTTTAATATTGTGATAGTGAAGAACATTTCCAAATAAAAATCTGATTGATATATCAAGACCAGTCCAAATGTCATCCAGTGATTTTTCTTCCCATAGTAATTTGTTCCATTAATATACTTAAAGTCCCTAAACTTGGCAAGAGTCTATGATCCTGCTGATAATTGAAATCAACATCTGCATCTTGAAAGAGTATTTTTTTTTACGTTATTTTTTTTTAAAGAAAGCATAAAGATGTTGATGAAGAAATACAGTACAGTATATGCTTCATCCTACATGTTGCGGTTGCATGAGGTTTGGAGTTAGAAATGTAAAACTTTAGAGTACTTAACACATTGCAAGTTGGAGGGATTTTTATTCACACTTAGCCTAGCTATCCTTTTGATAGGAGTCTATTGTACTGCTAATAGCCCATCATAGAACCGTTTGCACCCATAGGTTTTAGGCCTGCAGCAGGTTATAATAATCCATGCCTTCTGGGAATGTTTAAAAGTCCAAAAGTTATGGGTGGAGTTAGAATTCTGATTGTCAGAAGTATTAAAATCAACAAATGTGTAACGATTGGTGGTAAGTATTCATAATACTTTTAATACATACGAATACATGAACAAAAAAACGACAAACGAACAGTTCTGCAAGGTGCAATACACACAAAACAACCCACAACCCATAGTGGGAAACCAGGCTGCCTAAGTATGGTTCTCAATCAGAGACAACGATTGACAGCTTTCTCTGATTGGGAACCATAACAGGCCAAACACATAGAAATGTAACACACAGAACAAAACAGAATGCCCACCCCAACTCACGCCCTGACCAAACTAAAATAGAGACAGAAAAAAGGAACTAAGGTCAGGACGTGACAAAATGTCAGTCTTTAAATGTTTTATTATCCAAATGTTTAAAGTGCAACACGCATCTGATTATTCAATATGAAAACACCTCCAGTAATTTACAAACAGATAGTTAATTTGTGCCACATTTTAGACTACCGATAGATGAGCGATATTTCGATTATTTCGTTTTTAAATAACCAAAAGTGAGCAGTTGTAATCTGCATAAAGGGAAAAAGGCCATTCTTGAACATTGGGTAATACAATAGGCCCTTTTCATTTTGTCTGACTTGCCATTCTAAATAAAATATAATGTTTTTTGCTCAAATAATTTAAACAGGTCGCTAGGTGTAGGCAAAACCATAAGCAAATAGGTTAACTGTGATATGACTAAAGAGTTAATCAGGGGGATCTTTCCACAAATAAACAGGTATTTTCATCAAGGTCACATTGTTTGCAGAGTCCACAAACAGGAGGTGGAGTTCCAGAGCTCACAGGTGTGCCTGGCATGGATTGTGACTTCATCTCGTTCCTCGCCCTTTTCAACGAGTCATTCTCCGCCTGACTCTCTGCCAATGACACCTGGCTCTGGACCAATGCATCAGCTGATTCATTTTACAATCACAATCTTATTTGTGTAACATGATGTTGACAGAGATGGTCGCCTCGCTTCAGGTCCTTAGGAAACTATGCATTTATTTGTTTTTTGATGTATTATTTCTTACATTGTTAGCCCAGAAAATCTCAAGTGTTATTACATACAGCCGGGAAGAACTATTGGATATAAAAGTGATGTCAATTTACCATCATTACGACCAGGAATAAGTTTGTTCGGACCTCCATCCTGGACATGGGATCTTATCCCAGAGGCCGACACAAAACAACGCGGTCGCTGCAGGAGAGGCAGACGGCGCGGCCTACTGGTAAGACTCAGAAGGCGAGCACACCGTCCACCGCTTCCGAGCATCTTACTCGCCAATGTCCAATCTCTAGATAACAAGGTGGACGAAGTTAGGGCACGAGTTGCCTTCCAGAGAGACATCAGAGATTGTAACATTCTCTGTTTCACGGAAACATGGCTCACTCGGGATATGTTGTCAGAGTCGATACAGCCACCCGGTTTCTTCATGCATCACGCAGTTCCTAGGGCTTCCAGCAGATGTCAACAGTCTTTAGAAAGAGTTTCAGGCTTGTTTTTTGAAAAATTAGCTAGAATTTGTCGTTTTTGAAAGTGGTTCCCATTTTGGCTGTAGTGCTGTGGCACGCATGGTTCATTTTTGAGCAGTGAGGTTAATTTCTCCTCCCTTGGCCTTATGTTTCTTCTCTGTTCTCCTCAGGTTGAAGCACATCCCACCCCATCACCCAAACAGATGTAAAGAACTTGGGAACCTCCCATCCACCAGGAAAATCACCCTATCCCAGGAGTTTAGTTTGGAGTTTATTCAGCAGTGTGCAGCATCACTATGTTAGAAGTAGATCCACGCATTATTCTCTATCTTGCAGGATTGTCATCTTATTGTAGCTCATTAGAAAATAGACGTGGGTGATTTCTGCCCCAGGGTACTGCTCTGTGCAAGTTTTTATTCCTGCGGAGCAAACACCATGATCAACTATTAATTGTCTACAATTTAGAGCATAATTAGTTAAATGAGGTGTTAGTAATTGGTTGGAACAAAAACCTGTGAGCTCTTGTCCAGTGTACAAAAAACCTCTGGTTTGCCATCATGTGCTGAACAATCTCCTTGATGTCCCTCACATGAGGATGCTAAAATGTTTATTCTACTGAGCCATTTACTTTATGTTCATATTCTTATCTTTTCTTATTTCTTATTGTTGTTGAGTTGTCGAGAAGGAACCTGCAAGTAAGCATTTCGTTGGACTATGTGCATCCTGTACATACGACTAATAAAACTTGACTTATTTTGTACAATGGACTGTGTTCTAAGGATTAATGCACAGATACTGGAAAAACAATAAAGGTGTTCATATTTATTAAACATGAGAAGTGTTCATTTCTCCCCAGGGTTCTGGTTTTGAGGCTCTGTCTAATCCCCTGCAAGGAGAGAGAAAGGCATTCAGAATATTACAATGGTGTATTGATCTAACTGAATATACAGTGCATTCGGAAAATATTCAGACCCCTTGACATTTTTCACATTTTGTTACATTTGGCAGCGATTAAAGCATTGAGCCTTCTTGGGGAGTTTCTCTCATTCTTCTCTGCAGATCCTCTCAAGCTCTATCATGTTGGATTTGGAGCGTCGCTGCACAGCTATTTCCAGGTCTCTCCAGAGATATTCGATTGTGTTCAAGTCCAGGCTCTGGTTGGGCCACTCAAGGACATTGAGAGACTTGTCCCAAACCCACTCCTACGTTGTCTTGGCTGTGTGCTTAGGGTCATTGTCCTGTTGAAAGGTGAACCTTCTCCCCACTCTGAGGTCCTGAGTGCTCTGGAGAAGGTTTTCATCAACAATCTTTCTGTACTTTGCTGCGTTCATCTTTCCCTCGATTCTGACTAGTCTGCCAGTCCCTGCTGCTGAAAAACATCATAACAGCATGATGCTGCCACCACCATGCTTCACCATAGGGGTGGTATTTGCCAGGTGATGAGCGGTGCCTGGTTTCCTCCAGACCTGATTCTTGGCATTCAGGGCAAGGAGTTCAATCTTGGTTTCATCACACCGGAGAATCTTGTTTCTCATGGTCTGAGAGTCATTTAGGTGCATTTGGCAAACTCCAAGCGGTCTGTCATATGCCTTTTATTGAGGTGTCTTCCGTCTGGACACTCTACCATAAAGGCCTAATTGGTGGAGTGCTGCAGCGATGGTTGTTCTTCTGGAAGGTTATCCCATCTCCAAAGAGGATCTCTGGTGCTCTGTCAGAGTGACCATTGGGTTCTTGGTCTCCTCTCTAACCAAGGTCCCTTTCCCCCGTTTGCTCAGTTTGGCTGGGCGGCCAGCTCTAGGAAGAGTCTTGGTACTCTTCCCCAAATCTGTGTCTCCCAATAATCCTGTCTTGGAGCTCTACGGACAATTCCTTCGACCTCATGGCTTGGTTTTTGCTCTAACATGCACTGTCAACTGTGGGACCTTATATAGACAGGTGTGCCTTTCCAAATCATGTCCAATCATTTGAATTTACCCCAGGATGACTCCAATCTGGTTGTAGAAACATCTCTAGGATGCACCTGAGCTCAATTTTGAGTCTCAAAGCAAAGGGTCTAAATACTTATGTAAAATCGGTATTTCTGTTTTTATTTTTTATAAATTTACAAAAATGTCTACAAACCTGTTTTTGCTTTGTCATTATGTTGTATTGTATGTAGGTTGAGGAGGGGGAAAACGGTTTAAACCATTTCAGAATAAGGTTGTAATGTAACAAAATGTGGAAAAAAGGAAGGGGTCTGAATACTTTTCTGAATGTGCTGTATTTTCTTGTTTGATATGAATCAATATAATTACATTGGATATATTCTCCGTTATAATATACCAGTGTTTGTTTTGTATCCAATGCTTTTAACTTACACTACCGGTCAAATGTTTAGGAATACCTACTCATTCAAGGGTTTTTCTTAATTTCTTTCTATTTTCTACATTGTAAAATAATAGTGGAGACATCAAAACTATGTAATAACATATATGGAATCATGTAGTAAACAAAAAAGTGTTTAACAAATCAAAATATATTTTATATTTGAGTTTCTTCAAATAGTCACCCTTTGCCTTGATGACAGCTTTATGGGTGTGTCTCAGTGTGTCAAATACATTATTCATAGTTTATTTGGACGGGCAAGGACGTACGGTAGGGCGGACCAGGCCCCTTAAGGCCCACCCATAACGCCAGCCCTGTGCCTTCATATTATGTCATATTCCCAAAGACAGCAGCTCACTAGTTGGTCATGATATCTACACTCGCATTGTCCTGTTTCTGATGGTCTGTCTATTTATATTGGCATAGTGTATACAAATATGATAAGTTAGTTCCATGGAATGGCTTATTCCAGTGTTTTGTGTTCTAGAATAATTGATCGTTCAGTCAACATGGATTTGATAAAATTCCAAATCAACTATCGCTACTCCTGGTACTGGTACTCCCAGTATATAGCTCCTTTCTTGTGTATTTTATTTTATTCCTCTGCATTTTGGGAAGGGCCCGTAAGCAAGCATTTGATGGTGAATTCTACACTAGTTGTATTCGGTGCATGTGACATACAATTTGATTTAATTTGAAGCCATCTATCAATGGTTATAGTGAGGGCACCAGTCACCCAGAGCTAGCAGCTATTATACAAATTTTGCTCTTGTGTACTGGACATGTTCTGGCACCATGTAACCATGTAAAGTATTGTGCACTACGTGACATTTCGGTAACTGTGTGCCCAACAGCCTTCACATACGACCTGACACTAATGTCAGTCAATTGGATATCTTGTTATGGCATCCTCCTTTCGTTTTACTGTCCAACTTCCCAGTGGCAACAGTTTATCTCTCTTGGCTTAGCAAACTTGTTCTGTTTTGAGTGGTGTTGTCATTGTGTAAACTGCTGTTGTGTGCGCTGTAACTGTAATTGTAGTCCATTGACAGCTGTATGTCCATGTGCCTGGCCACTCTGAATGTTTACACAAACACGGGCTGATGGATGGAGGAAACGAGGTGGAGAGTGTCTGACAAATGTGTTGTGTCGTGATGAGCACGACACAGAACATTGTGCTGGCAGAGTGTAGGGGGAATTATACACCCAAGGAATATGCTTTCTGGGACTGGCCTTAAACACAAGATGAGTGTCAAAAAGGATTTGAGTCACAATTACTGTGGTTTGGTCACTGTTGCAATAGCTCCCAGGGATCTTATTATTTCAAATTATTGACACAATTGAATAGAAATTGGGATTCCACAGAATTCAAGAATTGAGATCAACAAGATTTAAAAGACAGACATCAGTGCCCCCCCAGATAATAGATCATATCGGTTTGGTTTGCCACCCACACAGACCAAATAATTTAAAAGCATGGCAAAATATGTCCTCGACTTTCCCCTGAAACATGTACCTACATTTCCCAGCTTGTTCATGAGATCATCCAACTTCTTACTGGTTGTGTATACGTAAATCTCAGTGTGTGTTCTTTAAAATATGCACATTGTTGCCAAAATACACCTTCATTTAAAGACCTGTCTCCTCACTCCTCATGAAAATTCAGAGGATTAGAATTTTAAAAATCCATCAGGAGGACTTAAAAAGGAAGACAGGAAAAGTAGGCCATCCTGATTAGCCCCGCAGGGTGTTTTAGAAAAAGTGAATCTTCCAGCAAGACAATAACCCCAAGCACACATCAAAATCCATGAAGAAAATGTTAATTGTCAACAAAAATCAACATTTTGCAATGGCCATCTCAGTCTCCGGACTTGAAACCCATTGAAAACCTGGGTTATGAATTGAAGAGGGCAGTCCACAAGCACAGACGAAGGATATCAAATCATCTGGAAGGATTCACCAACTCATAAAACATTTTAGAAAAAGGCCCAGTGCCTTATCTTCACAAGGTGAGATATTGAAAACAGGGGTGTCAATCATTTTGACCACTACCTTTAAAAAAATGTTATACTTGGATTAGTAAAAAATAATAGATTTCCCCTAGTATTTTTGTTGTGCATACAATATACACTGCATTACCAAAAGTATATAGCATTAAGATTTCCCTTCACTGGACCTAAGAAGGCCTAGCCCGAACCATGAAAAACAGCCCCAGACCATTATTCCTCCTCCACCAAATTTTACAGTTGCACTATGTATTGGGGCAGGTAGCGTTTTCCTGGTATCCACCAAACCCAAATTAGTCTGTCAGACTGACAGATGGTGAAGCGTGATTCATCACTCCAGAGAACTCATTTCCACTGCCCCAGAGTCCAATGGCGGCGAGCTTTACACCACTCCAGCAGACGCTTGGTGATCTTAGGCTTGTGTGCGGCTGTATTATAATTCGTTATTTTAATACGGTCATTTTTTTCTCATCATTATCAAAAGTGTCAATAATTTCAGACCTCACTGTAAATGCAGAGAAGCACTTATTGGGGGCTGAAATACTGTCTTTTGTTTCATGGCAGGTGCTTGCTAAAGGGAAATTGTCAGAGACAGAGAAAGAAAATCATGATGTCTTGAATTTGAATCCATGGCATGTTTTTCTTTATACAGTCCATTATAAAATAATTGCTTTATATAAATGTCATACATGACGTCCTTTAAAAAGAAAAGAATTGCAGCCATGATGATATATCCAAACCATATGTTCTTAAAAGGAAAGGTCTTGATATTACCTGATATTCTCAATGGTGTTCTGTCAGAAAATAATTGTTTTCAATTGTCTCTAGTGTGTCACTTTCAGACAGATAGTGTGTTCCTTTCTTTGGCTGGCTTACCACAGTTGTGTCTCCTGCTTTTCTGCCTTTTAAGAGTTAAACTGTGCAATAAATTATTACCACCTTCTATGCTTACAGGGAATCAAAGAAGAGTACGGCATATATCATATGTTGGCCTCTGTAGAGGAGACAACTGTATGGGAATGGAAAAGTAATGAACCTTGACTCCTACCATTGAGAGCTTATCCAGTGTGAAGGACACACATTTATCTGCTGAGTGTATGCTGAAGCAAGGTTCAGACCTTAAACCTCTCGATATGAATAGGGTTTTCATATGAAATATCAATATGAAATATCTTAAGTTTTCACACGGCTCTCTGACCAACGGATAAAATAAAATATTTGTTGTTGATCTAAATATTTAGCAAAAATGAGGCGGAGTTCAACTATGTTGACTTATAGCTGAGTAACTGCAGATGAATAACCTTTGTGCTTACTGTAACAAGCTGGTAATAAGTTACATTTGTGGATGTATTTGATGTATTTGGATACATATGTTTGGATTTAGTTAGAAATTAGCCAGGTATTATGCTACAAACTATTCTAAGATGCCTGGTACTGTCACGCCCTGACCTTAGTTAACTTTGTTTTCTTTATTATTTTGGTTAGGTCAGGGTGTGACGAGGTTGGTATGTGTGTTTTTGTCTTGTCTAGGGTTTTTTGTACATTCTATGGTGGTTTTGTATGTCTAGGTAATGTAGGTCTATGGTGGCCTGAATTGGTTCCCAATCAGAGGCAGCTGTTTATCGTCGTCTCTGATTGGGGATCCTATTTAGGTTGCCATTTTGGTTTGGTGGGTTATTGTCTGTGTGTAGTTGCATGTCAGCACTCGTTCTATATAGCGTCACGTTTGTTTAGTGTTCTTTCTTTATTAAAAGAGGAATGTATTCATATCACGCTGCGCCTTGGTCTCCTCTATATGACGAACATGACATAAATCCTTTCCCTTATAGTTACCCTGAAATAATGCCTCTATAATTACATGTTTTGCACAAATTAGTCTGGACTCTTAGTTTGTTGTTATAATTACTGAAATAATATTGATGAAGTTAGTTATTTATTAATACTATTATTATTGTGTGCTTCAACTGTGCACAGCTATTGGACAAGAATAAGTGAGGACTTTCCTGTCACACTATATATCAATTGTAGTTCACCGGATGAATCTATGGGCACCAAGGGTATTAGAGTTTGACTCCAGGACATTATCATAGAGTAGATCTGCTCTCCAAAATGGAGGGAAATTGAGAAAATGCAAACACACGTCCAATGGATGTCAGACCATGATCCCTGCTATGATTGACATGACACCTGAGAGACTGTCTTTCCATGCAGCCTTCCTACAGAGTTTTAAAAATCCCTTTGGGTATAGTCACTGTCTCATTCAAGGATGGAAAAGTGACCTCACATCCCGTATATAAACCATGTTATGTGAGAAGGTTGGGCTCTCAATTCTACAACCATGGAGCTAAAGAGAATTGTCCCATGACTCTGAGAACAGCTCAATGACATAGAAAAGTCATTAACAAATTCAGAGGAATTACATTTCAGCATCAACAAAAACTTCAGCATCCCAACTAAGAACTTCCCAATTAGTTAAAATTTGGCATTTTATAATTGAATAACTTGCGTTATTATTTGAATATTTTACCTTTGGTTATGATGAATCTGAAGTCAACATATTTTGTGTGATACAAGTGAATATAAATTATTAAATAATCCATCCACAGCTATTATATTTAAAGGGAAATGTCACGTTCTGACCTTAGTTCCTTTGTTTTTGTTTTTGTTTTAGTATGGTAGTCTGTTTGTTTTTCTATGTTGGTTTTTGTGTTCAGCCTAGGATGGTTCTCAATCAGAGGCAGGTGTCGTTAGTTGTCTCTGATTGAGAATCATACTTAGGTAGCCTATGTTTCACTTTTGGTTTGTGGGTGTTTGTTTCCGTGTGTGTGTGTTTGGGCCACACGGACCTGTTTCGATTTTGTATATTTCACGTTTATTATTTTGTTCCAGTGTTCAGTTGTTTTTGAATAAATCAATATGGACACTTACCACACTGCGTTTTGGTCCGATCCTTACTCCTCCTCAGACACGGGAGGAAATCCGTTCCAGGAAATTTCAAAATAGCTAGAGGAAGATAAGTGTTTCCAATGACATCATCAACCAATTAGTAGGCAATTAATTGGTTAGTAGGCAAGGAAGCAATTAGTAGGCAATGTCTACTCATAATTGGTTAAAATGATTTGATGCACACCGATGTCATTAGAAAAACTTATCTTCCTCTATCTGTTTTTCCTCTAACATACAGTACCAGTCAAACGTTTGGACACACCTACTCATTAAATGTTTCTTTATTTTTACTATTTTCTACATTGTAGAATAATAATGAGTACATAAAAACTATGAAATAACACATGGAATCATGTAGTAACCAAAAATGTGTTAAATGAATCAGAATATAATTTGTATTCTCAAAGTAGCCACCCTTTTGCCTTGATGGCAGCTTTGCACACTCTTGGCATTCTATCAACCAGCTTCGCGAGTTAGTCACCTGGAATGCATTTCAATTAACAGGTGTTCCCTGTTAAACATTTATTTGTGGAATTTCTTTCTTTCTTAATGCCTTTGAGCCAATCAATTGTGTTGTGACAAGGTAGGGGTGGTATACAGAAGATAGCCCTATTTGGTTAAAAAAAACAAGTCCATATTATGGCAAGAACAGCTCAAATAAGTAAAGAGAAACGACAGTCCATAATTTCTTTCAGACATGAAGGTCAGTAAGTAAGGAACATTTCAAGAACTTCAAAAGTTTCTTAAAGTGCAGTCACAAAAACCATCAAGCGCTATGATGAAACTGTCTCTTGTGAGAACCGCCACAGGAAAGGAAGACTCAGAGTTGCCTCTGCTGCAGAGGATAAGTTCATTAGAGTTACCAGCCTCAGAAATTGTAGACCAAATCAATTCTTCACAGAGTTCAAGTAACAGAGACATCTCAATATCATCTGTTCAGATCTGTTCATGGTCTAATTGCTGCAAAGAAACCACTACTAAACAACACCAATAAGAAGAAGAGACTTGCTTGGGCCAAGAAACATGAGCAATGAACATTAGACCGGTGGAAATCTGTCCTTTGGTCTAATGAGTCCAAATTTGAGATGTTTGGTTCTAACAGCTGTGTCTTTGTGAGACACAGAGCAGGTGAACGGATGATCTCATGTGTGGTTCCCACCGTGAAGCATGGAAGAGGAGGTGTGATGGTGTGGGGGTGCTTTGCTGGTGACAATGTCTGTGATTTATTTAGAATTCAAGGCAAACGTAACCAGCATGGCTACCACAGTATTCCACAGCAATATGCCATCCCATCTGGTTTAAGCTTAGTGGGACTATCATTTGTTTTTCCACAGGGCAATGACCCAACACACTTCTAGGCTATGTAAAGGCTATTTGACCAAGAAGGAGAGTGATGGAGTGCTGCATCAGATGACCTGGCCTCCATATTCACCTGACCTCAACCAAATTGAGATGGCTTGGGATGAGTTGGACCATAGAGTGAAGGAAAAGCAGCCAACAAGTGCTCAGGATATGTGGGAACTCCTTCAAGACTGTTTAAAAGCATTCCAGGTGAAGCTGGTTGAGAGAATGCCAAGAGTGTGCAAATCTGTCATCAAGGCAAAGGGTGGCTACTTTGAATAATCTTAAATCTAAAATGTATTTTGATTTGTTTAACACTCTTTTTTTGTTACTACATTATTCCATATGTATAATTTCATAGTTTTGATGTCTTCACTATTATTCTACAATGTAGAAAATATAAAAAATAAAGAGTAGGTCTGTGTCAACTTTTGACTGGTGCTGTAGAAACATGCCATTTGTTGATGCTGGGGTGGTGCTTGAGTTGATGAATATTAAGTAGAAATATTCTGAAATGTCCCTCTAAGCCAATATTCATGACATTTATTTTATTTGAATTTAATTTCAAAACTCATCTTAATGAGCAAAAAACAGTCTTCATAATTTGAAATATTCACACGTTAGAGTTTTATATTACCCAAAACCACTCTGTGATGAAGGTTGAGCTACTGTGTCAAAATTGCAATACCAGTTGGATTTAATTAATTGAGCTGCTTACAGGTTGGGTTTCAATCAAACTTGTGGAGCTCAGGCAATTTAAAATAAAACAAAACACATTTTGATGTAAATGGAAATTATCAGATTTTTCTGCAGTGCGGATTTGATTGAAAACAGCCCAGAGTGGAAGTTGGTTAAAGTTTTCTAGTAATTGTTCTTACAGAATGTCAAAAAAAGGTGAGCTGGGATCCTGCTTGGGAAGAGATTCTCTATTTCTGAAGGTACTATAGGAGAATTAAACACGACACAGACCTATTTTTCCTCCTGGAAATAACCCAAGAAGCAGTAATTTATGAAACAGGAATTGGATGGTATAAGTGTTCCTCTCCCTTGGTAATCCCTCTGGGTAACCGAGGAGACTGTACACACACTGAAACCCACACACTGAAACATACACACACTGGTAGACAGTGAGGGAAACAGGGAATATCCTCCTCCTTCATCCTCATTGCCTCTGTGTCACCATGGCGATTTGTTTCATTATCCAGCCAAACAGACTGTTTCACAGGTGGTTTTGGTTAATTGAAAATTGCATATTTTATCATGAGAAGTATCTTCCTACTCACTTTGCACACTGTGCAGAATCCTCCCGTTTCATATTTAGCTTGATTAAATAGCTCTGACTTTATAAGAAGACAATGTATGAGTTGAACACATTTACTGTTGCATACCTTTAACCTGGACGAGCCACTTCCCTTCACTACCAATGTAACTACCAATGTGACGTGATTATATTACATGCAGTGAAGTCCGTGCGTGATCATTTTGTGTTATCCAAATGGAACTGTGATTTAAGACCTGTGTTCGTTAAAAAAAAACTGTCACTGTATGTCTTGAGTGGAGTGTGTATTTCTGAATGTGTTTCTGACTCTACGATGTGCTCTGTGTGGTGTTGGTGTATGAGGCCCTGCAGCATGGCTGAGCAGTAATTGGTAGGGTGGTCAACCCGATAAGCGTTTGAAGATTGCAGGGAAAAACCTAAATGGTCTGACTGATACGATTTAAGGAGCTCTTAGAGGCATAGTGAGGGAGATTTTACAATATGTTGGAACAATGATGTCACCGCTATTCCACTGTAAAACCTCCACACACAGAAATAATGGATTTTCAGTCATTTTATTTATTTATTTATCCACTGTACTTTCCAGACAGCAGTACTGGCCTTGGACAAAATCAGTAAGTGTACTTTCAATAAGTAACTGTCCTTTCAATTGCCTATATTCCATGTGGGAAAATAGGCAATTGTGTACCGTGTGCTATCATTACTTTCCATAAAATTGTTAATATTCACATTGCCAAAATCAATCAAGCCTGTTATTACCTTGATTGGATGATAAGGATATGGTTTTACATCTCTGGACCTGTTTCAAAGCCAGCCAAACTGTGTTCCCTTCAGCGTAGTAATTGATTGGATGATAGGGATATGGTTTTACATCTCTGGACCTGTTTCAAAGCCAGCCAAACTGTGTTCTCTTCAGCGTAGTAATTGATTGGATGATAGGGATATGGTTTTACATCTCTGGACCTGTTTCAAAGCCAGCCAAACTGTGTTCCCTTCAGCGTAGTAATTGATTGGATGATAAGGATATGGTTTTACATCTCTGGACCCGTTTCAAAGCCAGCCAAACTGTGTTCCCTTCAGCGTAGTAATTGATTGGATGATAAGGATATGGTTTTACATCTCTGGACCCGTTTCAAAGCCAGCCATACTGTGTTCCCTTCAGCGTAGTAATTGATTGGATGATAAGGATAAGGTTTTTACATCTCTGGACCTGTTTCAAAGCCAGCCAAACTGTGTTCCCTTCAGCGTAGTAATTGATTGGATGATAAGGATATGGTTTTACATCTCTGGACCTGTTTCAAGGCCAGCCAAACTGTGTTCCCTTCAGCGTAGTAATTGATTGGATGATAAGGATATGGTTTTACATCTCTGGACCTGTTTCAAGGCCAGCCAAACTGTGTTCCCTTCAGCGTAGTAATTGATTGGATGATAAGGATATGGTTTTACATCTCTGGACCTGTTTCAAGGCCAGCCAAACTGTGTTCCCTTCAGCGTAGTAATTGATTGGATGATAAGGATATGGTTTTACATCTCTGGACCTGTTTCAAGGCCAGCCAAACTGTGTTCCCTTCAGCATAGTAATTGCTCCAATTAGGAAAGTTGGACTTCAGATCTAAACACCTACTAGTTCAGTAGGAAGAATGCTGGGGTATTATACCATTTATGCTTGTTTCTGTTTCATGTGCGGCATTATCTGTAACCATTGTAACAACAATGGCCTTTCGAATCATACTTTTGCAGTCCAATTGGGTCAAATTTAGATCAATGTTGATGCATGTCAAAACCTTGAAATACACTGCTATTACTATTTAGTCATTTCAATTTTCATATGAAGTTTTCTTGATATTTTGACTTGTTGTTTTTCTATTTGTTATCCCATGAACTCGATTCAATTAAATTGCCATGCTGAGAAAGAAATACTTGCTATCATCTCTAAACCTGACATTTGGACCCCTGAACAACACATCCTGCAAAGATTTTGTCCGTTCTCATCAGTAATATATATATATATTTACACGGACCAATGGATAGTTTCTCCAATAAAAACACAACATGGTTTTCCTTGTCAAATTTCACAGTGCTTTGAGGATTCCATCTGGTGCCGAGCTGTTTGGGTCCTATTTCCTGGTGCGGTGTAATTTAGAAACCAATAACGATGGCCCTGGATGTTTGTTTTGATTGTGATGACTTGATAACCATCAACACCTCATGAATATGCATGAGGCTGCTAGCTAGGTTTCTTTGCGGCAATTTCCCAGAAGGGCAAAGTCTTACCTTCGTCATCTCTTATTAGTGAGTTGAAAGAACCATCTGAACTGCCTTGAGTGTTATTCTGTTGAACATCAAAGCCAATTGTTTTCAGAATATGGAATGGAGCCTCTCATAATAAATGTTTTCCTGTGACACACAAACACAGGTTAAATAGAACACACTTTCAGTAGCCTACAGCAGCATAAAGCCAGCCACCAAGACTATCATCATCATCATCATCATCCCGCTCACCCTCACTACTATCATCAGCATCACCCCTATCCATCAACATCACTGTCGCCATCGCAACAATAGTTGACATTTTGCATGTGTTCTCCCTACAACTTTTTGTCTTTGCCTGTCAGTCACTTTCATTCTGAACAGCCCCATGTTAGACTAATCCCTTGTCCCCTGCCCTGCCATCCACAGGGAACTCCTCAGTCCTCTCCACCCCCTGCCCTGCCATCTACAGGGCACTCCACAGCAGGACATGCTTGCCTTAGTGGGAGACTACATATGAATCCACTCCTAATCCTCTCTCTTCCTCCTTTTCTCCTGTAAATATACCTTTCTCATTTGCTCTTGGTCTCATTAGCAGCAGATATATTCTTCTATTTAGATTGGCTCTCTGCCGCAGTTTCACACTCATATTGTTGAGAGTAACACTAGACCTGAGAGTCCTAACACACAAAATATGACGACAAAATATGGCATTTCACTTTCCCAATGTGCAGTGTGGCTGTTTTCCGTGCCTCTAGCTGGAGCATATATGATCCAGTTCCCTGAGAATGCTTTGAAAAAGGTTGGTTATAGCCGAATGAATGTGCTGGTTTCCCTCTTCTGCACCTCATCAAGGGTTCATTCTCTCTCCCTCTCTCTCTCTTTCTTTCTTTCTTTCTTTCTTTCTTTCTTTCTTTCTTTCTTTCTTTCTTTCTCTCTCTCTCTCTCTCTCTCTCTTTGTGTCTGGCCTGTTAAGTTGTGCAGGGAGAGAAGCCTATACAAAGAGAATCCCTGATCAACCTCAGCACATGAATACAGTCAAACACAGGAAGACCCAAACAGGGACGCCTCTTTCTCTACCACAACAATAGAATTACAAATCCTATTCAACAAGGCGCGAGCTATAAGCAAAAAAATAAACCTTGCACATAATAGCAAGTACTAATACTCCTTTTTCATTTTTCAGTGGCTTGCAGATTGTATCTAAAACATCAGAATTAATGTTGTTTTTTAAAATATTTTTTTTACCATTGCATAAGAATTCATTCATTTTGATATTAATGTATTATTGTCAAAATTATTAAGTAAATATTATTTGGTAGAAGATGTCTCAATAACATCTGTATTTCTATGAACTATTGATCCCTATATTGATTACACATGCTCAGTCTTTGACTCTCTCTGTGTGTTTTACCTGTGGATGCTCAAGCATACCTTTGAATTAGTACCACACAAAATGACTGTGACTGTGTTTCTCAGCAGGCTATTCGCTATGTGTATTAAATGTCTTGTATATTTAAATGTCTAACTGAGTGATGAATTAAGAGCATAATTTATGAAATTATTCACCAAATAAAAGTTTAAATGCAATACATCAGGGGGCTGATAGGCTTATTAAATACATTTATTTGCCATGAATCAAATGCCTCTTGCTCGATCTCCCTGCCCTCTTTCATTTACTAAATGTATTAATCTATTCTCTTTCATCCATCTGAGATGTTATCCAACCTTTGCTGTATCAGTGTAATTGCAGTCTACAGAAAGTGTCACCGTACTGTGGTCATCTACTCCTAAAACTCCATCAATGGTCTTTTACTTTACTTGATATTACTCTTGGTACATTTTGAAAACACAAAGACAAAAATGGCATGTTTTGTAATGGATTAAATACCATCTGTAATTACTGTCCATGTTAAATTAATAATCTTAACTGTTCAGATTGAATGATTTTTTACACATTTTCCAAGACCATGCACAAGAAAATCTCATTTCCGTAACACTTGTAAAGTAAAAACAAACAAAAAACATAGGAAGGTGGAAATGTTAAAAAAATATTTAAAAATCCTAAAATACTGGAGAGTTTTAAAAATATACGTTTGATTAAAAAAATGACCTTTTTTATTGTAAATATATTTCCATTTGAATCCGTTCTCATTACTGTAATGTGTGGCATGTTCATAACCTGGATTGTTTATCATTTATGTTTTAAACAATTATTATTATTATCATTTCAAAAGTACACAAATATAGAGAGCAAATAATTTTATGCACAGCTCAAATATTTTGAATTCTGTAATAATATTCTAGGAATATTTGATCATTGATGTTGCATTTTGGTAATGAGATCCATGTTACAGTAGATGAGAGACTGCATTATGGTAATGAGCAAATGAGCAAACAGTGCTTCATCAAGAGCAAAAAATATATAATTTTTAAACATAGTAACAATCTGAAGCATTAAGCAATGCTTTAATCATCACAACAAAGGAATCATTAACTCCCCACCACTGCCCAGCTCCTCCCTATTCCTCTTGTGTAATTACAAACACATCTAAACTCCATTAGCATGCAATTACAATGCAATAACATGATTACAGTTTTACTAGTGTAGACTTACAATGTTACAACCAACGCCTAAAATAATGCGAATCGCTAACTAGCTGGCTGGCTAGCTAAATGCCATTTAGCTAAATGCACTAGCTAGGGCAAAGCAAACATTCGCTCTAATACAGGTTGCTATAAGTGGTGGTGCTACAATCTAGATCAGCATGTTGTTTGTGCAATGGCATGTTCTGAATCAGCCTATTCTAAAATCTTTGTTTAAATGCTATTCAAATGTGATTAGGGTCCCCTGGGAAACATCAGCCAACACTTTGGTTCCTACCCTACCATAACTCCTACCTGGCTTTTTCATTTGTTGTCATGCCAAACAGCACCAACCACAGAATTAGAATACCTAATATATTTCTATGATTAAAACAGTTAACCCAAGTGTTCTGATCTATAGCGCAGGTCAAATCACAATCTTTGGTTGAAAAATAGCAATATGATTTTTTTTGCCAATATTGTGCAGCCCTACTAACAACTTGGTGACAGTATAGGCAAACATTTGGTGGCACAGAAAGAAAGGAAAATGGCTATCTTCTTCCGGAGATGAGCTTCAAAAGTAAGTAGGGATTCACGTTGGCCCAATGTAGGCCAAATCTCAATCAATTTAAAAATCTATTTTTCTGGTGCTTCTAAATTGTATGTGGTGCTCCTAACATTTCTACCAATGAAAAACAGTGTTAGCATTGAACATTATTAAAAATTATTATTATTATTATTATTATGTCATTATTATTACAAAACAGGTATAAAAGCAACGTTGTGCATTGTTACCAAACACTTCTGTAAGGACAAGGGAGTCAGCAATAACACTCTTGTCTGCAACCTTTCTCTATATACCTCTTTTCCTTTCTTCTGTACTCCTCAAGAAGCTCTGGATTCATGTACAGTTACTATCTATGCTTTTCCACCCTGGCTTCTGATGCAACCCCCTTTCCTTATCTGCCAATCTTAACCACAAGACGTTTAGATGAACACAATTGTTCTGTTTGTTAGACTACTACATCACTATACAACCCCTACATGGGCATTACACTCAAAACATTTTGAGTCTGTCGGATGTTTTGATACCTGAAAAGTAGACTTATGGGGATAGTTCACCCAGATTGCATCATTGGTACATCGGTTTCCTTAACCTGTAAGCAGTCATTGGACAAGGTAAGACCGCATTCTCTGCTTTGGTTTTGTTTAGCATTTTATAGCACAAAACCAATGCAAGGTGGGTATCCTCAATATAAGCATTTTCACATTCCACGTCCAAATCCTCCCAAAGGTGTCAACAATTGATTGCATGGCTCAATAAAGTTGCCTCAAGATGATTTGGAAATGAAAAGCGAAAAATGCTAATATCAGGGATTTTCACTTGCATTGGTTTTGTGCTCTGAAAGCTAAAAAGGAGACAGTGACCAGGTAAACAAAACCCAAGCATGGATTGCTGTCTTATGTTGTTCATAGACTGCTCAGAGGGTAGGGAAACTGATATGTAATTTGTGTGAACTATCCCTTTAAGTCCACATCCCAGGGCATTAATTGTGTAGACACACCTATATGCAAAAACCCCCCACATGAATAAGAAAAGATAAGCAGCAAATAAGATATGGAAATCATATGGTGTTCCTTTTTTTCCTGTTGGTGTTGAGGCATAACAGCTGGCTCTACACAATCAATTGCATAAAAGTTAGTAGAGGTGCTGATTAACCATGAGTAAGCTATAAAATAAAGATAGTCACACACTATGTATAAGCTCCCAGTAATGTCTATGGGTAAACCACCGTTGCGTCAACCTTCTTGCACTCGATCTGACAATTGATCTTTTGATGTTTGAGTGTGTAACGCCCCTTTAACAGTTTATATCAAAGTTTGTCAAGTGTTTTCAGATCTCAAAAGTAGCACAATGTCAAGAGTCCACTACGCATGCAAACAATTAGAACATTGTGCTATATGCCTCAACCCCAAATGAATAATTGTATTTATTTTTATTTGGGTCCCCATTAGCTGTTGAAGAAGCAACAGCTATTCTTCTTGGGGTCCACAGAAAACATAAAACAGATCAAATACAGAACACTAATGGACAGGAACAGGAACAAAAATTTAAACTACGAATAATTAACTGGCTGAACAGACAATTTGGTACTTGTGATGCAGTCAATCTCTCTACCTCCTTAAACAATTAAAGACTAACCTGCATGTTATTGACATTGGCCCTCCGTGTACATTTGAGAGCCAGACGTGCTGCTCTGTTCGGGGCCAGCTGCAGCTTTTCTGAGTCCTATTTTGCCACACCTGACCATACAACTGGAAAGTAAATCAAGATGCGACAAAACCTGAGCACTGCAGGACTTGTTGAGTCGCATGTGATGTTAAAAAAGCAGAGCATTTCTTTATCACCGACAAACCTCTCCCCATCGTTGACAACAATAGAAGCAATATGCTTTGAACATGAGAGTGTACAATCTAATAGAACACCAAGAACTTTAGTTTTTAGTGTAAAAGATAAGCACAACAAATCTGGAAATTATTTGGGGGTCATTTTTTCCATTCGTTTTGGATTGTTTGCAAACAGCTGGATCAAAACAGATGGTCTAGGATGGGAACATTTGTTGACAGAAGACCACTTCTGAGTTCTGAAAACAGACAAACTTTAGATTTGTAAGTGTAATGTGCCTTTAAAAAGCCTAATTATAAATGGTAACTCAGTGTGGCCCCTACAGTATATTTTCTCTAGCAGTGGTGGTACTGAAAAGGCCGTGAAAGGGGGAAAGGGTGGCGGTTGTTCAGATTTTTTCTTCAGGTTTTCACACTGTCACACCTTTCTAATACTCTGAATGATCGGCTATGAAAAGCCAACTGACATTTACTCCTGAGGTGCTGACCTGTTGCACCCTTGACAACCACTGTGATTATTATTATTTGACCCTGCTGGTCATCTATGAACATTTGAACATCTTGGCCATGTTCTGTTATAATCTCCACCCGACACAGCCAGAAGAGGACTGGCCACCCCTATTAGCCTGGTTCCTCTCTAGGTTTCTTCCTAGGTTCTGGCCTAGGGGTTTTTCCTAGCCACTGTGCTTCTACACCTGCGTTGCTTGCTGTTTGTGGTTTTAGGCTGGGTTTCTATACAGCACTTTGAGATATCAGCTGATGTAAGAAGGGCTTTATAAATCAATTTGATTTGATTTGATAATAGAAAAACAGCGACATTAGATGTGCCAGCAAAGCTTAAACCATGCCAGGAGACACTTTTTCAGGTCTGGGACAAATTCAAGATTTTGTAGTGTAGTTACCCTTTAATTCAGGTGTGCATGCACCTAGCACTGTTGTTTGGTTAGTGGTGTGATAGTTACATTGTACATGCATCAGAAACAGTTTTTATCATTACCGTAACTGAACTTCTAATTACCGTAACAGACAACCATATGGCATCATGGGAAATGGGCATTATGGTAATGAGAAGCCCTTAGCAAATGTAGCTAACAATTTCAGAAGCCATTACGGCAGAAAAAAAATACATAATCAATTCATGCTCTTTCTAATCTATTATACTGTAAATAGTTGAATCAATAATTTTGCTCATACATCAAGTATTACAAAACGAAAACGCTAGCTTACCTTGTAGCCATCGTTGATCTTCTCTTCTTAGTAATGCGTTATGGGTAAAGCAAAATAAAAATGATAAATAAAAAATATATAAATTACTTTGTACAGGAACTTGAAGAATGGTAATCAGAAACATCCACTCGGACACAGGTTTTTTTGTCTAAAATGTAACTCGTTTGTAATGTGAATAGCCAGGAATGATAAAGTTCTTTGATTATGCAACACTTTAAACAATATATCATTGGTAGTAATTAAATAAACTGAACAAAAATATGAATGCAACATGCTACAAGTTCAAATATTTTACTGAGTTACAGTTCATATCAGGAAATCAGTCAACTGAAATAAATTGGTCACCGATACATAAAAAAGACGTAGGGGCGTGGATCAGAAAACCATGGTACTTATACAGTACCAGTCAAAAGTTTGGACACCTACTCTGTCACACCCTGACCTTAGAGAGCCGTTTTATTTCTCTATTTGGTTAGGTCAGGGTGTGATTTGGGGTGGGCATTCTATGTTGGCCTGATATGGTTCTCAATCAGAGACAGCTGTTTATCGTTGTCTCTGATTGGGGATCATATTTAGGCAGCCCTTTTTCCCACTTCCTGGTGTGGGATCTTGTCTACAGATAGGTGCCTATGTGCACACCAGTAGCTACACGTTTCGTTTGTTCTTCATTGTTTTGTTTGGTGAGATTCAGTTTATTAAAAATATGCGGAACTCTATGAACGCTGCAGAGACAGCTGTTTATCGTTGTCTCTGATTGGGGATCATATTTAGGCAGCCCTTTTTCCCACTTCCTGGTGTGGGATCTTGTCTACAGATAGGTGCCTATGTGCACACCAGTAGCTACACGTTTCGTTTGTTCTTCATTGTTTTGTTTGGTGAGATTCAGTTTATTAAAAATATGCGGCACAAGTGCGCCTTGGTCTCATCATTACGACGAACAACGTGACCTACTCATTCAAGGGTTTTTCTTTGTTTTACTATTTTCTACATTGTAGAATAATATAGATAGATATATATTTTTTACATTGTTTACATCACAATAGTGAAGACATAAAAACTATGAAATAACAAATATGGAATCATGTAGTAACCAAAAAAAGTGTTGGTAAAAGACCAAGTCCATATTATGGTAAGAACAGCTAAAATAAGCAAAGAGAAACGACAGTCCATCATGACTTTAAGACATGAAGGTCAGTCACTCTGGAAAATTTCAAGAACTTGAAAAGTTTCTTCAAGTGCAGTCGCAAAAACCATCAAGCGCTATGATGAAATTGGCTCTCAAGACGACTGCTACAGGAAAAGAAGACTCAGAGTTACCTGTTCACCCAGAAAATGGCGCCGGAAGAAATGGCAGCAGTTTTACTGGCGCCCAACCAATTGTGCTATTATGTGTTTTTGTTCGCATTATTTGTAACTTATTTTGTACATAATGTTTCTGCCACCGTATCTTACGGCAAAAAAGAGCTTCTGGATATCAGGACAGCGATCACTCACCTCGAATTAGACAAAGAGCTTCTGGATATCAGGACAGCAATCACTCACCTCGGATTAGACAAAGAGCTTCTGGATATCAGGACAGCGATCACTCACCTCGAATTAGACAAAGAGCTTCTGGATATCAGGACAGCGATCACTCACCTCGGATTAGACAAAGAGCTTCTGGATATCAGGACAGCGATCACTCACCTCGGATTAGACAAAGAGCTTCTGGATATCAGGACAGCGATCACTCACCTCGGATTAGACAAAGAGCTTCTGGATATCAGGACAGCAATCACTCACCTCGGATTAGACAACGCACCAGACATTCTCCAAACACCCCACAGGGCCGACATCCCCGTTATTTGCAAGAGGAAGCAACGCAGGTAAAGAGGACAAAGAGCCGGATGCCTGGTCAGGACCCGGAGAAGACGACTGAGAAAGCTGCCATTGCCGTCAATACTACTCGCCAACGTGTTATCATTGGACAATAAATTAGACGAGGTACGATCACGAATATCCTACCAACGAGACATCAAAAACTGTAATATCCTATGTTTCACGGAATCGTGGCTGAATGACGACATGGTCTCTAGATTTTGCACGCCTGAAGTAGAGTATTTTGTGATGAATTGCAGGCCACACTACTTGCCTAGAGAGTTTTCAACTATACTTTTCGTGGCTGTTTATTTACCACCACCGACAGATGCTGGCATCAGCTGTATATGGAAATAAACAAACAGGAAACCACTCATCCAGAGGTGGCACTCCTAGTGGCCCGGAGACTTTACTGCAGGGAAACTACATTTCTATCAACATGTAAAATGTGCAACCAGAGAAAAAATTCTAGATCACCTGTAATCCACACACAGAGACATGTACAAAGCTCTCCCTCGCCCTCCATTTGGTGAATCCGACCACAACTTTATCCTCCTGATTCCTGCGTACAAACAAAAAATTAAAGCAGGAAGCACCAGTGACTAGGTCTATAAAAAAGTGGTCAGATGAAGCAGATGCTAAACTACAGGACTATTTTGCTATCACAGACTGCAACATGTTCCGGGATTCTTCCGATGGCATTGAGGAGTACACCACATCAGTCACTGACTTTAACACGGAAGCTTACAAGAAATCCTGCTATGCCCTGCGACAAACGATCAAACAGGCAAAGCATCAATACAGGGCTAAGATTGAATCATACTACACCGGCTCCGATGCTCGTCTTATGTGGCAGGGCTTGCAAACTATTACAGACTACAAAGGGAATCACAGCCGTGAGCTGCTCAGTGACACGAGCCTACCAGAGCTGATGGCCAGATGGATTACCACGACGTCTGCTCCCGGCATGTGCTGACCAACTGGCAGGTGTCTTCACTCATATTTTCAACATGTACCTGATTGAGTCTGTAATACCAACATGTTTCAAGCAGACCACCATAGTCCCTGTGCCCAAGAAAACAAAGGCAACCTGCCTAAATGACTACAGACCCTACGTCCCTAGCCATGAAGTGCTTTGAAAGGTTGGTAATGGCTCACATCAACACCATTATCCCAGAAACCCTAGACCCACTCCAATTTGCATACTGCCCAAAAGATCCATGATGATCTTTGATGCAATCTCTATTGCACTCCACACTGCCCTTTCCCACCTGGACAAAAGGAACACTTATGTGAGAATGCTATTCATTGACGACAGCTCAGCTTTCAACACCATAGTGCCCTCAAAGCTCATCACTAAGCTAAGGATCCTGGGGCTAAACACCACCCTCTGCAACTGGATCCTGACTTCCTGACTGGCCGCCCCCAGGTGATAAGGGTAGGTAGCAACACATCTGCCACGCTGATCCTCAACACTGGAGCTCCACAGGGGTGCGTGCTCAGTCCCCTCTTGTACTCCCTGTTCACCCACGACTGCATGGCAGGCACAACTCCAACACCATCATTAAGTTTGCAGACGACACAACAGTGGTAGGTCTGAACACCGACAACGACAAAACAGCCTATAGGGAGGAGGTCAGAGACCTGGCCGGGTGGTGCCAGAATAACAACCTATTCCTCAACGTAACCAAGACTAAGGAGATGATTGTGGACTATCGGAAATAGAGGACCGAGCACGCCACCATTCTCATTGAGGGGGCTGTAGTGGAGCAGGTTGAGAGCTTCAAGTTCCTTGGTGTCCACATCAACAACAACTAGAATGGTCCAAACACACCAAGACAGTCGTGAAGAGGGCATGACAAAGTCTATTCCCCCCCAGGAAACTTAAAAGATTTGGCATGGGTCCTGAGAACCTCAAAAGGTTCTACAGCTACAACATCGAGAGCATCGAGCACTGGTTGCATCACTGCTTGGTACAGCAATTGCTCGGCCTCTAACCGCAAGGCACTACAGAGGGTAGTGCGTACGGCCCAGTACATCACTGGGGCTAAGCCGCCTGCCAGAGTAAGGCCCTAAAAATGTCAAAGACCCCAGCCACCCCAGTCATAGACTGTTCTCTCTACTGCCGCATGGCAAGAGGTACCAGAGTGCGAAGTCTAGGACAAAAAGGCTTCTCAACCGTTTTTACCCCCAAGCCATAAGACTCCTGAACAGGTCATCAAATGGCTACCCGGACTATTTGCATTGTGTGCCCCTCCCTCCCACCCCTCTTTTTATGCTGCTGCTACTCTCTGTTTATCATATATGCATAGTCACTTTAACTATACATTCATGTACATACTACCTCAATTGGACCAACAAACCAGTGCTCCCACACATTGGCTAACCGGGCCATCTGCATTGTGTCCCGCCACCCACCACCTGCCAACCCATCTTTTACGCTACTGCTACTCTCTGTTCATCATATATGCATAGTCACATTACCATATCTACATGTACATACTACCTCAATCAGCCTGACTAACTGGTGTCTGTATGTAGCCTCGCTACATTTATAGCCTCGCTACTGTATATAGCCTGTCTTTTTACTGTTGTTTTATTTCTTTACTTACCTATTGTTCACCTAACACCTTTTTTTGCACTATTGGTTAGAGCCTGTAAGTAAGCATTTCACTGTAAGGTCTACACTTGTTGTATTCGGCGCACATGACAAATAAACTTTGATTTGATTTGATTTGCAAAGGATACGTTCATTAGAGTCAACTGCACCCCAGATTGCAGCCCCTAAAAATGATTCACAGAATTCAAGTAAATGCTTTACGGAGTTCAAGTAACAGATACATCTCAACATCAACTGTTCAGAGGAGAGAAACCACTACTAAAGAACACCAATAATAAGAAGAAACTTGCTGATCTGATGAGTCCAAATTTGAGATTTCTGGTTCGAACTGCCGTGTCTTTGTGAGATGCCAAGTAGGTGAATGGATGATCTCCGTATGTATGGTTCCAACAGTGAAGAATGGAAGAGGAGGTGTGATGGTGTGGGGGTGCTTTGCTGGTTACACTGTCAGTCATTTATTTTGAATTCAATGCACACTTTACCAGCATGGCTACCACAGCATTCTGCAGCGATACGCCATCCCATCTGGTTTGCACTTATTGGGACTATCATTTGTTTGTCAACAGGACAATGACCCAACACACTTCCAGGCTGTGTAAGGGCTATTTGACCAAGAAGGAGATTGATGGAGTGCTGCATCAGATGACCTGGCCTCCATAATCACCTGACCTCAACTGCAGAGTATTGGAAAAGCAGCCAACAAGTGCACAGCATATGTGTGATCTCCTTCAAGTCTGTTGGAAAAGCATTCCAGGTGAAGCTGGTTTAGAGAATGCCAAGAGTGCGCAAAGTTGTCATTAAGGCAAAGGGTCGCTACTTTGAAGAATCTAAAATCAAAAATATATTTCGATTTGTTTAACACTTTTTTGGTTACTACATGATTCAAGATGTGTTATTTCATAGTTTTGATGTCTTCACTATTATTCTATAATGTAGAAAATATTTGTAAAAATAAAGAAAATCCCCTGAATGAGTAGGTGTGTCCAAACCTTTGACAGGTGCCGTATGTTCAAACTACAGACACACTGACAGATATGTAAATATTTAATGATCAATATGCCATTGATCATCAACAAATACGCAAATTCATTATTGATGATCACATGATTGAAATAAAATGAATATCAAACTGACATATAATTTTGCTGACACCTCAGTAACAATACTTCCATCTGCTAGCTTGACCTTTTTTTTGCTGGGTCGTCAACTCTGCACTGCACACAAACTCTCTGCCACGCTCTGTCTGACAGGCATGGCAGGAGTCAGTTGTATTATATGAGAACATTGCCCCCTGCTGATATACACAAGCAAACACTATAAAAAAACAGAAGAGTAACTATCTCCCGAAAGGATCAGCGGTCTAAGGCACTGCATCACATTGCAGTTCTTGAGGCATCACTACAGGCCTGGGTTTGATCCCAGGCTGTGTCACAACCGGCTGTGACCGGGAGTCACTTGGGGCTTCGCACAATTGGCCCAACATTTTTAGGGTAGGGTTTGGCAGGGGGCTCATCGCGCTTTAGCGACTCCTTTTGACGGGCCGGGCACCTGCAGGCTGACTTCGGTTGTCAGTTGAACTGTGTTTCCTCTGACATATTGGTGTGGCTGGCTTCCGGGTTAAGTGGATGGGTTATCAACACAGCATTATTTCACACTGGGAACCTTAAGGAAAGAATAAAAACCAGCAGTGATGTGGTCCTTCAATGTTGTGATTGAATAGCTCTGGTATAGTACAAAACGCCCATGTACTGGTTTCTAATATTCCATTTAGTGAACTCCAATTGGATGTCTCAAATGTCTCATGAGGCTAAATCTTTGCTGAACCAACAATGTGCAGTACAGGGATGAATGTCAATGAATGATCAATAGCCTATACACCAGCTCATTCGGAGAGAAAAAAAGTAGCTTGAAGCATACTGTGTAGAGACCAATGATCTTAATAGATATATTTCTTATAGACCCGACATACACTGAACCAAAAAAATCAAAGCAACATGTAAAATGTTGGTCTCATGTATCCTGAGCTGAAATAAAATATCACAGAAATGTTCCTAATGCACAAAAAACTAATTTCTCTCAAATTCTATGCATAAATTTGTTTACATCCCTGTTAGTGAGTAGGCTATGATAATCCATCCACCTGACAAGCAACATATGTCAAGAAGCTGAGGGGAGGGGGGGAATTGTTTTAAGATGGTAATACCATGGATTATTTAGCTATTTGATTTTGAATTTTAGGAACCCTTAAGGTATACTAGAAAAATTGAAGCGCATTGAATTACACATTCATAAATGGTAAAAAAGGCAGTCAGAAATGAAATCATAAGGAATACGATTTTGACAAATGTCCTATATCTAGGAGGTATAAGAAAGCTCAGGAGATTTGTGTTGTTTATCTTTTTGTATTTTTTATACATATTCGTTTGTATGGGTTACCTTCAGATGAGTCCTGTGATACTTGTGGAGAACACCATCGTGTTCGTGGGGTCATATTTGTCAATAGGCCAAACTGTTGGGACGCTACAGGCATTTTCGCGAGAAGATCGATTTTCGGGATGTCTCATGGTCTGACAAACACCGCTCTAGCTCGGCCAAAACGCTAGCGATATCCCCTCTACAGCTACCATCGCCTCCACCCTAATATCCCCTCCACCCTATCCCCCCTAGTAGGGGTGGAGGGGTTAGTAGGGGTGGAGGGGATATCTCTATCTTAAACTGACGGATTTTGATAGGGATTTTTTTATTATGTTACTTAAATTGACACACGGGTGTGTTACTAGACTCTTGAGGATTAAACAGCATGATCATTAGATAGGTGCTCGGGACAATAAAATACCACTCTAAAATGTGCAGTTTTGTCACACAACACAATGCTACAGATGTCTCTTGTTTTGAGGAATGTGTAATTGGCATGCTGACTGAAGGAATGTCCACCAGAGCTGTTGCTAGAGAATTTAATGTTAATTTCTCTACCACAAGTCACTGTCTTTTCAGAGAATTTGACCTCACAACCGCAGACCCAGGACCTACACATCTGGCTTCTTCATCTGCGGGATGGTTTGAGACGAGCCACCTGGACAGCTGATGAAACTGTGGGTTTAGACAGCCGAGGAATTTCTGCACAAACTGTCAGAAACCATCTCAGGGAAGCTCATCTCGTGCTTGTCGTCCTCAGCAGGTTTGTCACGTTCTGACCATCGTTCTTGTGTGTTTTCCTTGTTTTAGTGTTGGTCAGGACGTGAGCTGGGTGGGCATTCTATCTTGTGTGTCTGGTTTGTCTATTTCTATGTTTGGCCTGATATGGTTCTCAATCAGAGGCAGGTGTTAGTCATTGTCTCTGATTGGGAACCATATTTAGATAGCCTGTTTTGTGTTGGGTTTTGTGGGTGGTTGTCTCCTGTGTCAGTGTTTGTACCGCACGGGACTGTTTCGGGTTTTCATGTTTCTTGTTTTGTAGTCTATTTCATGTATAGTTTCGTTATTAAAAGTACCATGAATTAAAACTATGCTGTGTCTTGGTCCGATCCCTGCTACACCTCTTCTTCAGAGGAAGAGGAAGAAGAGAACCGTTACAAGGGTCTTGACCCGACGGAGGTTCGGCGTTGTAACCAACTTCAGTGGCCAAATGCTCACCTTCGATGGCCACTGCCACGCTGGAGAAGTGTACTCTTCACAGATTAATCCCGGTTTCAACTGTACCGGGCAGATGGCAGACAGCGTGTATGGTGTTGTGTGTGCGAGCGGTTTGCTGATGTCAACGTTGTGAACAGAGTGCCCCATGGTGGCGGTGGGGTTATGGTATGGGCAGGCATAAGCTACGGACAATGAACACAATTAGCATTTTATCAATGGCAACTTGAATGGACAAAGATACCTTGACGAGATCCTAAGGCCCATTGTCGTGCCATTCATGATAATGCATGGCCCCATGTCACAAGGATCTGTACACAATTCCTGGAAGCTGAAAATTTCCCCGTTCTTCAAAGGCCTGCATACTCACCAGACATGTCACCGATTGAGTGTGTTTGGGATGCTCTGGATCGACGTGTACAACAGCGTGTTCCAGTTCCCGCCAATATCCAGCAACTTCAAACAGCCTGATCAACATTCCACAGGCCACAACCAACAGCCTGATCAACTCTATGTGTACGAGAAGTGTCGCGCTGCATGAGGCAAATGGTGGTCACACCAAATACTGACTGCTTTTCTGATCCACGTCCCTACTGTTTTTTAAGGTATCTGTGACCAACAGATGCATATTCCCAGTCATGTGAAATCCATAGATTAGGGCCTAATTAATTTGTATTTCAATTGACTGATTTCCTGGTCTGAATTGAAACTCAGTGAAATCTTTGAAATTGTTGCATGTTGCGTTCCGTATTTTTGTTCAGCGTAGCTCTTCTTCAACTGAGTACCACGTACTGTTTTAGCCTTAGGCCTTGCATCACAGACAATAGGACCGTCTCGAATATAATTCCTGATGGAGATGTATGGATACAGCTATTAAACATGAAGGTCCATGGACCACAATAAATGGGTAACATAGGCCCCGAGTGAGCAGAATTAGTATTCCAGGAGCGGCCCTTCCACAAACTGACGCTGTTAATCTGTATTCGAGCAGGCTGCCATGTCAGATGAAAGCATCCAATTAGTAGTCAATTCTATGCAGTATCTCCCATCATGCCAACAATTTACATTCTCACTCAACGCACGAGAGAGATTGCTGCCTGACAGACAGTTGCGTTGGCGGGGATCAGTCCTGATGAGAATAGGGGGACCCCTACTGTGAACAAAGTGTGCAAACAAGTGTTTTATTGTAATCAAGAGTACGGTAGACTGGTAATACCACCCAATCCCTGCTTCATGGCTGTGACTAGGCGGCATGTTAAAATGCCATCCTTTTCAGTCTTAACCCCGAGATGAAAAAGTGAAAAATCCGGCGAAGAGATGAAACATCCCCCGATGCTTTGAATTGGAGCGTCATGCTGAGGGTTTAGCAAAGACCCACAGCGTGACGCATGTCCCCTCACCAGGTGTTCTAAGTAGAGGTGAGCCTCTGATTACATTTTTACTCTACCACCTACATGCCTCTACTGCTATACTGGATGTATTTGCTTGAGCACAATAGTTTATATCCTGTTCATTCCCATTGCAGCACAAAGGCAGAGTATCATAGTACACTATATGACCAAAAGTATGTGGACACCTGCTCGTCAAACATCTCATTCTAAAATAATGGGCATTGATATGGAGTTAGTTCCCCCTTTGCTGCTATAACAGCCTCCACTCTTCTGGGAAGGCTTTCTAGATGTTGGAACATTGCTGCAGAGACTTGTTTCCATTCAGCCACAAGAGCATTAGTGAGGTCTGGCACTGATATGGAGCAATTAGGCGTAGCTCGCAGTCGGCGTTCCAATTCATCCCAAAAGTGTTCGATGGGGTTGAGGTCAGGGATCTGTGCAGGCCAGTCAAGTTCTTCCACACCGGTCTCGACAAACTATTTCTGTATGGACCTCGCTTTGTGCACGGGGGCATTGTCATGCTGAAACAGGAAAGGGCCTACCCCAAACTGTTGCCACAAAGTTGGAAGCACAGAATTGTTTAGAATGTCATTGTATGCTGTAGGTTAAGATTTCCCTTCACTGGAACTTAATGGCCTCTTACCCTCGACCTTTGCCGGTTTGGTGTACAGAGAGGACCTTTGCCGATTTGGTGTACAGAGAGAACCGTGTGGTAGCGGTATTAATCACTTAAGTAGGAATGTGAGTGAAATTAGTGAGTTGATAGAATTAAGATATGCATTGGGTCATTATTTTTTTATTTAACTTTTATTTACGATCTAATAAGCACGTGCACTGTAGCCTATAGCGCAGTAGTCCATACAGGCCGAAGGGTCAAGTGCAAAAGGTCAGGGCAATTCCAGCCAGGAGGTTCACAGTGGGGTTCCACCCCAGAGGAGACAGGTCAGGCCAAGGTCAAAGTTCACTCAACAGGGCCTTGGCAGCTTCAGCTCAGCTCTGTCAGGAACTGATGGCTCCCCACTGATGCTATGTCTGGGAAGATAAATGGAGAAGGGTACATCAGAGACAGTAGCATTAAACAGCAAACGTGTTAAACCATTTAAGTACCAGAAGAAAGGTGAAGAATACTTCAACCATGGAAGTTCCAGTGTTAATTGCTAAACATGTGCCCAAAACCATGTGATTTCAAATTCAATAAATTTTTCAATTTAAGGAACTGTTTATGTCAGTGAATGTATTCAAATAGATGGTAGTAAATGTACAATCTTTGGTATTCATTGAGATGAGTGATATTTCCTCATGCAGACAAATTATGAACAATGTACAGATGGCTCTGAGACATAATTCTGTGCACTGACTAAACAGACCTTTTGGGGGCAGTAGCAACAGGGATACTTCAAAAAGTTACTTAAAGTATCCCTAGTATTAACACAAGGAAGCGTCATTTGGCTCGTATTGTGGATGGGAAAAGGGATGAAAGCCTATTGGTTTTAGTGCTGTATCATGACGTTCCCCCGACACGTCATGCTGGGGTATGTGAGATACGGTTTGAAAGTGTATGTGCAAAACCCACTACAATGTTGCAAGTGTAAGAAGTAAGCCGTGGAAATAGTTGCAGGATGGAATGGAGAGGAGGAAGACATGGCAGTGTATGTCCCTGCAGCATGCTGAGAATGTTGTTCAGCCGTTAAGGAATCCTGAAACACTGATCGTGAAGAAAGTGGACTTTTTGCATTTATTGCGCAGATGATAAATTATACTGGGCAAACTAACAAGACATCTAAGAAACAGGATATCATTGTGAATGCAGGTAAAAGGTTTTTGGATCTCAAGGACTTCACAGCCGAAAGACGTTGCAGGGAATACTCTCAGAATAAGTTCCCCCCCCCCCTCCTCTCAGGCCCCAGAGCCTTTGTAGGGATCTGAGTAGACATGAATAAGACTGAGGTTTTTTGTTGCCTCTTTGATTTCAGTTTTTGGGGGAATTTGACGTTTTCACCCTTGCGTTAAAGTTTCTCAGTGTGGGGGGGGCGGTGGTGAGCAGCAACATGTAAAGACACGTTTTCTCGGTGCTCCTATCCAAGGTGAAAAATGTACTATTAATACTTGCTCAACACCTCCCCCACCGTGTTCATTTTGTGTAACATTTCATTTGGAACCTAACCCAATTTACTAATCTGGCTTTTTTTGTCTGAAAATGTTGTCCTTTTAATCGTAAAATGTCGAGACAACAGCCGTGGGCCACAAAGGAGCAGGCTTCTGCTGAAGCCTCGGGCTCACCTGACACGGGCTCACCTGACACGGACTCCCCCCGACCGAGCCAAGGTAATGGCGGCTATCATTAAATCTGAACAGACTGTGATGGCAAAGGTGGAGTCATTATCCACTGACGTATCCACACAAATAGCAATTCTCGCCACAGAGGTCAACATAAAGATCAACTCTGTTAATGAAGAATTGGCGAGACATGATATTTATTTCTTTAAGCAATGGCTTTTTTTCTGTCCACTTTTCTGTAAAGCCCAGCTCTGTGGAGTGTATGGCTTAAGGTGGTCCTATGGACAGATACTCCAATCTCCGCTGTGGAGCTTTGCAGCTCCTTCAGGATTATCTTTGGTCTCGTTGTTGCCTCTGATTAATGCCCTGCTTGCCTGGTCCTTGAGTTTTGGTGGGCGGCACTCTCTTTTCAGGTTTGTCGTGGTGCAATGTTCTTTCAATTTTTTAAATAATGGATTCAATGGTGCTCTGTGAGATGTTCAAAGTTTCTGATATTTTTTTATAACCCAACCCTGATCTGTACTTCCCCACAACTTTGGAGAGATACTTGGTGTTCGTGGTGCCGCTTACTTGGTGTTCGTGGTGCCGCTTGCTTGGTGGTGCCGCTTGCTGAGCGGTGTTGCTGACTCTGCAACCTTTCAGAACAGGTATATACTGAGATCATGTGACAGATCACAGATCATGTGACACTTAGATTGCACACAGGTGGACTTTTTTTAAACTTCTGAAGGTAATTGTTGCACCAGATCTTATTTAGGGGCTTCATAGCAAAGGGGGTAAATACATATGCATGCACCACTTTTCTGTTTTATTTTTGTAGAATTTTTTGAAACAAGTTATTTTTTCCATTTAAGGGAGATTAATACTTTTGCAAGGCACTGTATTTGTGTATCTATGTGTCTATGTGTCTATGTGTATATGTATGTATGTATGTATGTATGTATGTATGTATGTATGTATGTATGTATGTATGTATGTATGTATGTATGTATGTATGTATGTATGTATGTATGTATGTACTGTAACTGTTGATGAGCTGCACCTTCAGGCAGTACATACCGTCTAAACCCGCAAAATTTGGAATCAAGATCTGGGCTGCCTGTGATGCTGCTTCATCATATGCGTGGAACTTGCAAGAGTATATGGGGAAGCCAGGTGGAGGAGCTGTGGCGTTATGTGGCGTCATTACGTCATGTACCTACGTTATATAGGTATGCACATCAGCTTAGACATTGGTTTTGCACATCGGCGTTAAACTAGACATCGGGCCGTTGCCTATGTTGGCATTTTTAGCTAATATCGTCTGATTCCGATAAATTGACCGATATAACGTGCATCCCTAGTTTTTAACATTCTAGATTGCAGCCAGTAGCAACAAGAAGATGCGCTGCGATGTGTGTGGACCCAAGAAGAACAGGAAGACACAGTACACATGCATCAAGTGCAAAAATACATTTGCAACAAACACAGTCAAACTCGGTCCATCATGTGGTGTGTAGACCTGCCTTAATTTGTGTTTAATGGGGCTCATTTATAATTTCCATAAAATACTGTATGTAAAATGTGTCCTTCCAATTTGTTCAGTTCAAAGCAATAAACATCTATAGTAATGAAAACCTTGTTTCATTTATATTTGTTCAAGATAAATATGATTTACTCCACCCATGTCTTGATTATTAGCATCGAACAGCCCCCGTGATATGCAACTTTTCAGGGAAGTTAGGAACAAATATACACAGGCAGTTAGGAAAGCTAAGGCTAGCTTTTTCAAGCAGAAATTTGCATCCTGTAGCACAAACTCAAAAAAGTTCTGGGACACTGTAAAGTCCATGGAGAATAAGAGCACCTTCTCAAAGCTGCACACTGCACTGAGGCTAGGAAACACTGTTACCACTGATAAATCCACTATAATTGAACATTTCAATAAGCGTTTTTTCACGGCTGGCCATGCTTTCCACCTGGCTACCCCTAACATGGTCAACAGCCCTGCGCTCCCCACAGCAACTCGCCCAAACCTTCCCCACTTCTCCTTCACCCAAATCCAGATAGCTGATGTTCTGAAAGAGCTGCCAAATCTGGAACCCTACAAATCAGCCGGGCTAGACAATCTGGACCCTCTCTTTCTAAAATTATCTGCCGAAATTGTCGCAACCCCTATTACTAGCCTGTTCATCCTATCGTATCGTCTGAGATTCCCATAGATTGGAAAGCTGCCGCGGTCATCCCCCTCTTCAAAGGGGAGACACTCTAGACCCAAACTGCTACAGACCTATATTTAGTCTACCCTGCCTTTCTAAGGACTTCGAAAGCCAAGTTAACAAACAGATTACCGACCATTTTGAATCCCACCGTACCTTCTCCGCTATGCAATCTGGTTTCAGAGCTGGTCATGGGTGCACCTCAGCCACGCTCAAGGTTCTAAACAATATCATAACCGCCATCGATAAGAGACATTACTGTGCAGCCGTATTCATCGACCTGGCTAAGGCTTTCGACTCTGTCAATCACAACATTCTTATTGGCAGACTCAACAGCCTTGGTTTCTCAAATGATTGCCTCGCCTGGTTCACCAACTACTTTCTCTGATAGAGTTCAGTATGTCAAATCGGAGGGCCTGTTGTCCGGACTTCTGGCAGTCTCTATGGGGGTGCCACAGGGTTCAATTCTCGGGCCGACTCTCTTCTCTGTATACATCAATGATGTCGCTCTTGCTGCTGGTGATTCTTTGACCCACCTCTATGCAGACGACACCATTCTGTATACCTCTGGCCCTTCTTTGGACACTGTGTTAACTAACCTCCAGATGAGCTTCAATGTCATACAACTCTCCTTCCGTGGCCTCCAACTGCTCTTAAATGCAAGTAAAACTAAATGCATGCTCTTCAACCGATCACTGCCCGCACCTGCCCGCCCGTCCAGCATCACTACTCTGGACGGTTCTGACTTAGAATATGTGGACAACTACAAATACCTAGGTGTCTGGTTAGACTGTAAACTCTCAGACTCCAGACTCACATTAAACATCTCCAATCCAAATCTAGAATCGGTTTCCTATTTCACAACAAAGCATCCTTCACTCATGCTGCCAAACATACCCTCATAAAACTGACAATCCTACTGATCCTCGACTTCGGCGATGTCATTTACAAAATAGCCTCCAACACTCTACTCAACAAATTGGATGCAGTCTATCACAGTGCCATCCGTTTTGTCACCAAAGCCCCATACTCTACCCACCACTGCAACCTGTACGCTCTCGTTGGTTTGCCCTCGCTTCATACTCGTCGCCAAACCCACTGGCTCCAGGTCATCTACAAGTCTCTGCTAGGTAAAGCCCCGCCTTATCTCAGCTCTGGTCACCATAGCAGCACCCACCCGTAGCCCGCGCTCCAGCAGGTATATCTCACTGGTCACCCCCAAAGCCAATTCTTCCTTTGGCCGCCTCTCCTTCCAGTTCTCTGCTGCCAATGACTGGAACGAACTGCAAAAATCACTAAAGCTGGACACTCTTACCTCCCTCACTAGCTTTAAGCACCAGCTGTCAGAGCAGCTCACAGATCACTGCACCTGTACATAGCTCATCTGTAAGTAGCCCATCCAATCTACCTCATCCTCATACTGTATTTATTTATTTATCTTGCTCCTTTGCACTCCAGTATCTCTACTTGCACATTCATCTTCTGCACATTCTTCCATTCCAGTATTTAATTGCTACATTGTAATTACTTTGCCACCACAGCCTATTTATTGCCTTACCTCTCCTATTCTACCTCATTTGCACATGCTGTATATAGATTTTTCTACCGTATTATTGATTGTATGTTTGTTTATTCCATGCGTAACTCTGTGTTGTTGTATGTGTTGAACTGCTTTGCTTTATCTTGGCCAGGTCGCAGTTGCAAATGAGAACTTGTTCTCAACTAGCCTACCTGGTTAAATAGAGGTGAAAAAAAAAATGTTGTTTACAAAAATCACATTTTATCAAAGCAAACGAATATTGCTTTTATTGATAAATGTGATCTAGCAAAGGTAAATGGCACATATTAACCATGTAAGCTGTCTATATTGCTTGTAATTGATGTAAGTCAACATCTAAGTATTAAGTATTTTTACGTAAATTGTTATGGCTGTATTGTTTTAAAAACCCAATAATGTTGTGGGTCCATCAGACCCGCGAACATTGGGTGAATAACAAAACATGAACACCACACAAGGGTTAAATGGTGTTATGTAGGCGTAGGGTAAATTGGTGGTGCAATTGATGCCTTTCCCCTTTATTTTTGTTATCGCAAAATGCAACGTGATTGACCACACACTCCGACACAGTAGGTGGCGGCATGCACAACGAAATGTGCGAACGGAATGATAGCAAAGAAGAACATCAAGGAAGCTGCTGGTGTGGGCGGCTCTGTCAGATGTTCAACATCAAAACAACATTATTAGCGCGTCAGATGCATTTACGACTGCACTGACATTTAAACCATTTTGGTTAGATGTATACTGTATTGGAAGTGCTACTAAAAGTAACCTGATGTATAGCTTATACTGTTTACCGTCTTTCGCTCAATAGCTATCTCAAAACCGCCATTTTAACTTCTGGTTGTGCCTTGGGCGGTGGGTTGAGCGGCCAGTGTCAAAATAGCTGCTAGCTGGGTTGCTCACTGTTTTAGACGTCAACCCAGTACAACGAGCTTTTAAAATATCATGCTAGCTGTCTAACAAGCTTGGCTACATGCTTGGTAGCTTATGGTAGTAGTTTCAAATTACGACGTTAGCCAGGTAGCTAGTTAGCCAAGCGACTATCTAGTTGGCTAACAACAAGCCTTATCAGATAATCAACTGTAGCTTGTGGTACTGGCTAGCTACCTAGAGGACTTTATACAACAACCAAACTGGATAAAACGTTGGATTTGGTCGGTTTTAAGTCGGGCTCAGCGGGTTCGCTGACCCCACAGAAGAGGATGAAGAAGAGGAAGGAACTCGATGCATTAATCGGACTTGGGGACAGTAAAAGGAAGAAAACCAAAAAGGGGTCCGGCCACAGGCTCCTCAGAACCGAGCCTCCACTAGACTCAGAATCCGAATCAAGTTCAGATGATGATGAATTCAGCAACCTTGCTACTGTCGCTGCTTTTGGAAAGTAAGTGATCGATCTAGCTATTTTCCGCTGACACAACGTCCATTCCAAATATGTGACTGACGTGCCTCAATTTGGTCTTATGTAGCAACATTTTAAATAGTTTTTTTTACATATGATAAAAGTAGAGACTTAGAGCTACAACATGATATTTAATAATACACTGCAGTTGAGGAACAATGGGAAAGTAATTCTGCTTTGAAAGTTGATAAACTTGTAACCCCACTTTTGAGAAAATGGCCCTTAAATGTGTTGGTACACCTACTAGTGGCACAGCGGTCAAAGGCACCGCATCTCGGTGCTAGAGGCGTCACTACAGACCCTGGTTTGATTCCAGGCTATATCACAACCGGCCGTGATTGGGAGTCCCTTAGGGCGGCACAAAGTTGTTAGGGTTTGGCCGGGGTAGGCCGTTATTGTACCTAGGTGTCTGGCTAGACTGTGAACTCTCCTTCCAGACTCATATTAAACATCTCCCATCCAAAACCAAATCTTGAATCGGCTTTCTATTTCGCAACAAAGCCTGCTTCACTCACACCGCCCAACTTACCCTAGTAAAACGGACTAACCCTCCGATCCTCAACTTCGGGGATGTCATCTACAAAGTAGCTTCCAATACTCTACTCAGCAAACTGGATGCAGTCTATCACAGTGCCATCCGTTTTGTTACCAAATCACCTTATACCACCCACCACTGCGACCTGTATGCTCTCGTCGGCTGGCCCTCGCTACATATTCGGCGCCAGACCCACTGGCTCCAGGTCATCTATAAGTCTATGCTAGGTAAAGTTCTGCCTTCACTCAGTTCACACACGTTCCAGCAGTTATATCTTACTGATCATCCCCAAAGCCAACACCTCATTTGGCCGCCTTTCCTTCCAGTTCTCTGCTGCCAGTGACTGGAACGAATTGCAAGAATCGCTGAAGTTGGAGACTTATATTTCCCTCACCAACTTTAAACATCAGCTATCTGAGCAGCTAACCGATCTCTGCAGCTGTACATAGTCCATCTGTAAATAACTCAGCCAATCTACCTACCTCATCCCCATACTGTTTTTATTTACTTTTCTGCTCCTTTGCACACCAGTATCTCTACTTGCACTTCATCATTTGCTCATTTATCACTCCAGTGTTAATCTGCTAAATTGTAATTATTTGCTACTATGACCTATTTATTGCCTACCTTGTGCCTTTTGCACACACACTATATAGACTTTATTTTTTTTCTACTGTGTCATTGACTTGTTTATTGTGTTATTGGCTTGTTTATTGTTTATTCCATGTTATTCCATGTGTAACTCTGTTGTTGTTGTCTGTGTCACACTGCTCTGCTTTATCTTGGCCAGGTCGCAGTTGTAAATGAGAACTTTGTTCTCAACTAGCCTACCTGGTTAAATAAAGGTTAAATTTAAAAAATGGTACATTTAGAATTAGTTGTTAACTGATATGCCTAGTTAAAATAAGGTTAAATAAAAAAAGAGCTCTTTGTCTTCACCTACTCAGCATCGTTCACACGAGGTTTACCGATTTAATCGGCATGGCCTATTAATTAGTGCCGATTTCAAGTTTTCATAGGATCTTCATAATCCTCGTGGATTACATTGCAATCCACGAGGACACTGCGTGGCAGGCTTGACCACCTTTTACGTGAGTGCAGCATCAAAAAGACCTTGTGGCTGCAAGGAGCCAAAGTAAGTTGCTAGCTAGCATTAAACTTATCTTAAAACAATCCATTTTCACATAATCACTAGTTAGCTACACATGGTTGATGATATTACTAGGTTAACTAACTTGTTCTGCATTGAATATAATCAATGCGGCGCCTGCTAATTTATCATTGAATCACAGCCTACTTCAACTTGATGATTTAACAAAAGCGCATTCACGAATAAAGCACATTCGTTGCACAAATGTACCTAACCATAAACATCAATGCATTTCTTAAAATCAATACACAAGTATATATTTTTTAACCTGCATATGTAGTTAAAAGAAATTCATGTTAGCAGGCAATATTAACTTGGGGAATTGTGTCACTTCTCTTGCGTTCAGTGCAAGCAGGGTAAGGGTATATGCAGCAGTTTGGGCCACCTGGCTTGTGAACTGTTGAAAGGCCATTCATTCCTAACAAAGACCATAATTAATTTGCCAGAATTTTACTTAATTATGACATATTATGACACATTGAAGATTGTGCAATGTAACAGTAATATTTAGACTTAGGGTTGCCACCCGTTCGATAAAATACGGAACGGTTCTGTATTTCACTGAAAGAATAAACCTTTTGTTTCCAGATTTGACCATATTAATGACCAAAGGCTTGTATTTCTGTGTGTTTATTATATTATAATTAAGTATATGATTTGTTATTTGATAGAGCAGTCTGACTGAGCGGTGGTAGGCAGCAGCAGGCTCGTAAGCATTCATTCAAACAGCAGCTCTTAGCAATGCTGGGATGCACAGCGCTGTTTATGACTTCAGCCTCATTTCGGGAGTTGATAGGCTTGGCAATACTAAAGCTCCTATAAGAACATCCAATAGTCAAAGGTGTATGAAATACAAATGGTATAGAGAGAAATAGTCCTATAATTCCTATAACTACAACCTAAAACTTCTTAACTGGGAATATTGAAGACTCATGTTAAAAGGAACCACCAGCTTTCATATGTCCTCATGTTCTGAGCAAGGAACTGAAATGTTAGCTTTTTTGCATGGCACATTGCACTTTTACTTTCTTCACCAACACTGTTTTTGCATTATTTAAACCAAATTGAACATGTTTCATTATTTATGAGACTAAATTGATTTTATTTTTTATTTCTGTATTATATTAAGTTAATTTAAGTGTTCATTGTTCATTCAATATTGTTGTAATTGTAATTTATTACAAATAAATAAAAATTGGGCGATTAATCGGTATCTGATTAATTTTTTTTTGGTCCTCCAATAATTGGTATCAGTATCGGCGTTGAAAAATCATAATCGGTCGACTTCTAGTTCACACCCTCTCAAGCCTTAGCCCCACCCATCTCTTAAGGGAATCACATGTGAGGCCATGTGCTAAATAGAGTGAGTAAGGTAGTGTAATAAACAACCAAAGATTTCAAGACTAAAAGTGGTGAAAGTAGTAGCCTTCAATGAGGAAAAACTCCAGGTAAAAATACACTTTTTCTAGTCCTATATGCTAATCTGACTTTGGTGCATGTCATGTTGTTCTTCACAAGTTTATTTGTCACATTCATAGGATACATAGGTGGAAATGGTATGGTAATGGTATAGTGAAATGGTTATTTGCATAGTAGCAATATCAAAAATAGAAATTGTCCAGATAAAAATATTGTATCATTATTAGATGATGCTTACCCAGACACTAAGGGTGTGCTGAGTAGTCAGACAAAACGAGTATCGTAATGGATGTGTACAATTTTCTGGATACGATTATGATCCAAGTATATATATTTTTTATTATCTATGATAAAATATTTTTAAAAATGTGGGTGCCAGCAAGCATGTTTCTTGTGTCAGTCAGACTTTCTAAACCATACTGTACTGTCTTTGAGTCAGTCATGTGCGTGGTCAAAACTCAACTGTCTAGTTTGCCTCTTTTCAAAGAGAAGGGTGGGCTGTACATTGATCCTGCTGCTCTGATTGGATAGAATTAAGCTGTATTTGTCCTGTCCCACTCGCTTCATAATTTCACCGATCACTTTTCCTTGCATGTTTTTAGTCTGATCATTTAGATTGCTTCCTGCTACTATGATAAATCACATGGCGAGGTCATTTGATATCAAGCTGTCAATGTGCATAATATCTAACAAGTGTGGCAAGGGCAGGGAAAAAATATGAAACTAATGTACATTCTAACTTTAGTTGGTTAGCTAAGTTCAATGTTAGCTAGCTAGTTAACATTAGGCAATGACTAGAAATGCAAATGGCTTACTGAGATACGACTAGTATTACTACACGGATCATACACTTAGCTTGCTGGCTCGCTAGCTAACGTTAACGTTCGCTAGTTATCAAACGGTAGGCTTTAATTTTCAATGAAAACAACTTTCTGACTAAATTAGAAATGTAAAATATATGAAATGTAGCTAGACTCTTACCCGTATACATGGATGAACGCTCCACGGCAGCGTGTCTTTCCATTTGTTTTGTAGCTAGCTACAGCTTGTTTGGCCCGTTGTGTCAAGTCACTCCGGTTGACACTGACCGTGTGCAAAAAGTAGTCCATCACAACGTTTTCCCACTGATCTTTGTCGATAGTGCCTGCTAAATTCTGGGCAGTTGATCCATAGCAACACTTTTGCAGTTCTCCATGGCTAACGTTATATCTTTCAAAAAGGCCACATTAGCAAGGATTATCTACACATGCTGAGCAGCTCATGTTATAGACAGAAGCGTGCTACGTGGCAGACCAATCCAAACTCCTCTCTCGGCATGTCCAAGCCCATCCATTTTCTCAGCCAATCGTGGCTAGCGGGAAGGTTCCTGTCTTTTTTCTGTGGCTAAACTAACTAGGCTCGTAATTCTAATGTTTTATTCGTATTACCAGATGGCAAGTTTGTTATTAAGGCAGATGAAAGTTAACATGTTCCAGAAAGCATTTTTGCCCCAAAAAACACATAAGCCAAGCTTCTTGAAACGGGTCACATATGTCTATCAATGATGCATGTAGCCTTACTTGATCATGACTCTTAGTTCCATTTACATTACACAAGTCATTGGACGAAGGCTTCTTCCCTATGGGGAAGTTTTGCTAAGAGCCCTGACTCTCGGTCTGAAGATTAACACGCATCGCTTGCGGACCTTATTTTTCATATCGGTGAGAAATAATAAAACAAATGTTTAAAAAGGCTAAATTGATATATACATTTTTATAGGGTTAAGGTTCCCACACTGTCATATTTCCATGTTACAGTGCTTGTTTACGGAAACAGACAGAAGGCAGAGTGGACTATGCCGTTGTCCACCATATGCGTTTTCTTTTGCCGGATGTCTAGTCAGCATTTTCCTTACATGATGCTCATGTGCTTCAAGCTAGCTACAGTAGTTGGAGTCTGTGTACTTCCGATAGTACCACCGCTCGGCAAAGCAACACACGAGTTGTCAATGGAGCAGTCTGCAAAGTTAGGGATGCCGCACTAGGTTACGGTGGGTTCAGTGTACCGCAAGCGTTCAATACTTTCAAGTTGTGAGTTGCATTGCCATGCAGTGGTACAAACGGAAGTTCGTAAAAGTTCCAATGGGGTGGCACCATACAGAGGCCAAATGATAATGACTATTGTGAGAAAATACCGGCTGAACGACTGGAAATTTGTCTCAGTTAAGAATGACGCTAGGGCAATTTGTCATTACTACACTTGCTTAGTGAGCTAGTTTTCACAAAACTAGCCAACAGAATGGCATGCAAAATGAATACGTAATTTAGCAAGCTAGTGATTTGAAATCAGTCATCTATATGGGAACAACCAGTTCAATTTATTGATGTTGCTAGAGATGGGTGACTGAAGAATAGAAACAAACTAGATTAATTGTTGTAATGCGCCCTTGTGCACACCTCGACAACCACTGTGACTAACCCTAACCCTATTATTATTATATGACCCTGCAGGTCATCTATGAACATTTGAAAATTTTAGCCATGTTCTGTTATAATCTCCACCTGGCACATCCAGGAGAGGACTGGCCATCCCTCATAGCCTGGTTCCTCTCTAGGTTTCTTCCCAGGTTCTGGCCTAGGAGTTTTTCCTAGCCACTGTGCTTCTACACCTGCTTTGCTTGCTGTTTGGGGTTTTAGGCTGGGTTTCTGTATAGCACTTTGTGACATCAGCTGATGTAAGAAGGGGTTTATAAATACATTTGATTGATTTGATTGACCAGTCTGTTGGTAGCCCTACAGTATATGAAACCAGTAACTCGATTGGTCGAACAGGGCGAAAATGATATACTTCGTGCTGCAAACCGTTCTGCAGCTCTGCGAAGCACCTGTGCATTAAGTACAGGAAAATACGGGCTAGACATCCGGCAAAAACAACATATGGCAAAACGCATGCGCATCTGGTAGACATGGCATAGTGCGGCACCTCCAACATAGCATTGACAGACTGCTCCATTGACAATGGAGGCATATACTATGCTAATGAGCTATCTGTGTCTCCGAATGGAAGATGGACGCCACAAGCATGTTGTCACTGTGTTAAAACAGTGTACAGTAAGTGTGTATTTTGCATTTGTGAAATTATTTTGATGTGATATGAAAGTAGAGGGATTTATGTTTCTAGAACCGTATTAGACTTGAGAATCCATTCACGTTTAGATGGAGTATTTGGCTGTTTTGGCTGACGGAGCCAATTCATCTCTGAACAGAACGTGTACGGTCCTTGGACTATAAGGAGTAACGTTAGTCCATTATTTGGCTATGGTGCATAAAGCTTGTGAATGTAAAATATGAATAAAAACTTTCTCATTCATCATAGAAGAAGTTACGTGAAGTGCTGCAATGTCTGCTATCCCTTGTTCCTGTTCATCATACTGGCTGCCTGTGTTACGGCTTGTGCCGGACTGATATGGATGCAGATTGCCCTGAAAGAAGATCTAGACTCCCTCAAAGAAAAGCTGCATACAAGTAAGCCATCAGACAAACACTGCAACCTGTCATTTGTCCCATGTCAATCTTTAGAAAAGGCCATCAGGTTCAAGCATGAATTCAGCCACAATAGTACACACCATCCCACTTTACTTCGCAATAAATAGTAGGCTAACCTTTGCACATCAATTGCTTATGGCTGAGTTTTACAATCATACAGCCCAGTGACTACAGTTTTAGTACATTGTGTGTTTGTTTTTGTTTTTTACTGCATATTTTCTCTACAGTGGAATCTGGCCAGAAGGTGTCGTCACATGAAATACCAAAACTAAGTGAAGATCTGAAGACAAAGCAGAGAAAACTGGAGGACATTGAAAGTGGAGACAAGGGTCTGAACAAACTGTGGTCCAACCTTACAGAGATGAACAGAAAGGTACAGTGCTAAAAGGAAAGTGATGTTATCTGTAGAACTATCTTGTTTTGTCTTCCGTCAGCCCCATTGTTGTGAAACCTCTCACACCATGGCAGGTTAAATCAAGGTTAAAACAAGGTAGATTGAAAGGGAAGTCTGTTTGCCACGTGTAATTGAATGTTCTGTGTTCTGGAATGCTTCTCTCTCATTAGATCAGTTTTCTGGACACTGCGGTGAACCATCTAAAGGCCAACATCAAATCAGCCTCAGACTTAATCAACCTTCCGACCACAGTTGAAGAGCTCCAAAAGGTAGATCTAAACTTGATCACTTCTGTGAGATATACAAAATGCAAGCATTTGAAGCATAATTGAGACGCAAAAGAGAGACAAGTAAGGTTTCTCATATGTACAGTTGAAGTCGGTAGTTTTACATACACTTGGAGTCATTAAAACTCGTTTTTCAACCACTCCACAAATTTCTTGATAACAAACTATAGTTTTGGCAAGTCGGTTAGGACATCTACTTTGTGCATGACACAAGTAATTTTTCCAACAATTGTTTGCAAACAGATTATTTCACTTATAATTCACTGTATCACAATTCCAGAGGATCAGAAGTTTACATACACTAAATTGACTGTGCCTTTAAACAGTTTGGAAAATTCCCGAAAATGTCATGGCTTTAGAAGCTTCTGATAGGTTAATTGACATAATTTGAGTCAATTAGAGGTGTACCTGTGGATGTATTTCAAGGCCTACCTTCAAACTCAGTACCTCTTTGCTTGACATCATGGGAAAATGAAAAGAAATCAGCCAAGACCTCAGAAAAAAATTGTTGACCTCCACAAGTCTGGTTCATCCTTGGGAGCAATTTCCAAATGCCTGAAGGTACCACTTTCATCTGTACAAATAATAGTACGCAAGTATAAACCCCATGGGACCACGCAGCCTTCATACCGCTCAGGAAGGAGACACGTTCTGTCTCCTAGACATGAACGTACTTTGGGGAAAAACTGCAAATCAATCCCAGAACAACAGCAAATGACCTTGTGAAGATTCTGGAGAAAACAGGTACAAAAGTATCTATATCCACTGTAAAACAAGTCCTATATCGACATAACCTGAAAGGCCGCTCAGCAAGGAAGAAGCCACTGCTCCAAAACTGCAATAAAAAAGCCAGACTACGGTTTGCAACTGCACATGGGGACAAAGATCGTACTTTTTGGAGAAATGGTCTGATGCAACAAATATAGAACTGTTTAACCATAATGACCATTGTTATGTTTGGAGGAAAAATAGGGAGGCTTGCAAGCCGAAGAACACCATCCTAACCGTGAAGCACGGGGGTGGCGGCATCATGTTGTGGGTGTACTTTGCTGCAGGAGGGACTGGTGCACTACACAAAATAGATGGCATCATGAGGCAGGAAAATTATGTAGATATATTGAAGCAACATCTCAAGACATCAGTCAGGAAGTTGATGCTTGGTCGCAAATGGGTCTTCCAACTGGACAATGACCCCAAGCATACTTCCAAAGTTGTGGCAAAATGCCTTAAGGACAACAAAGTCAAGGTATTGGAGTGGCCATCACAAAGCACTGACCTCAATCCCATAGAAAATTTGTGGGCAGAACTGAAAAAGCGTGTGGGAGCAAGGAGGCCTACAAACCTGACTCAGTTACACCAGCTCTGTCAGGAGGAATGGGCCAAGTTTCACCCAACTGATTGTGGGAAGCTTGTGGAAGGCTACCTGAAACATTTGACCCAAGTTAAACAATTGAAAGGCAATGCTACCAAATACTAATTGATTATGTAAACTTCTGACCCACTAGGAATGTGATGAAATAAATAAAAGATTAAATTAAGCATTCTCTACTATTATTCTGACATTTCACATTCTTAAAATAAAGTGGTGACCCTAACTGACCCAAGACAGGGAATTTTTACTAGGATTAAATGTCAGGAATTGTGAATTACTGAGTTTAAATGTGTTTGGCTAAGGTGTATGTAAACTTCTGACTTCAACTGTATATTCAGAAGTATTTGCCATGTTTGTTTGCAATTATTGCCATCAATATTGCTCGGTATTCACCCACGGTCTATTGGGTTGTCATATTGCCATTAAAAAAAGTTTATGCATCTGGAAAGTGAGGCTTAAATGTTTTCATTTGCAGAGTGTGGCTTCAATCGGCAGCACTTTAACCAGTGTGCAGCATGATGTCAAGACAATACAGACGGCCCTTGAGGACCAGAAGAAAGAAACAGACGACCTCAAGAAGACCATGGTAAAGAACATAAAAATACTAGCTTCCTTTACACTTTGCTCTTTTCAGCTTGAACCTATGCCTGCTTTTAGTTTCTGAGCCAGTTAGCGGTACCAATGTCCAAATGCATGAGCTGCAGAATGAACTAGATGACAGATTATACAACATCTAGACCAGTAGAAAGAAGTAACTGAGGTCAGTACACTAATCTATCCTTGAACTAACTACAATTTATTTAAATTTTTATATAGCTGGCAGAACTAGCAACTCTCCCCACTGATTTGTTGTGCACCTTTTTGAATGTTGTGGCAGATTATAGGTGAAATAAACATGGGGCCCTATGTTCAATGTGTAACATGGATGGGATTATCTGTGTGTGCGTGCGTCATCCACATTACATGAAACAATCTAACAGTATCCGCACAAGTGCTGATCCCTTTTTTGGCATATTAAACAGGCCAGCCTGCAAAGTGAATCTGGGTCAGTTTCTGTCAGATCAACTAAAGACTTGCTATTTTATTCTCTGTGGGCAAAATAGGATGCCGAGGCTAAAGAATCAAATGTGAAATCGACAGCCTCAGTTGAAAAAGAAACGAGCAACCGCTCATCAACGTTAGCTCAAAACCAGGTACTGGTACACTACTCTTACTGTTGATCAATTCCATTCTCATACCCTTTCAAAGCATTCCATTTATGAAGGGTAGAATACTGAGTATTCTTCTCATGGATTCATTTTCTCACACAAATGTACTTTGTTGGGATAAAATAGAGCATGGTTAATTTAATATGATTTTATAAAGTCAGTTTCTTACATATTTATCTAATCAAACTGGACTGATGGTTGTGCTGATCAGTTCCTTAATCAAAAATGCATTTTTAACACATATGTCCATCAATCAAATTAAGAAATAATATATATTTGTTTGTTGTATTCTTACAGGATGTAACTCACCTGAGAGAGGTTGTGAGCGAGGTTAACAAGACCCAAGGGCTGTACCACTCCTGGACTGGTGACCAGATCCAGAATCTCCAAACCGCTGTGTCCAACCTCACTCAGAGGGTGTCTTCCATGGAGCAGGGCTCACCTCAGACAACACCACACAGTGTGAGTAATGACATGGATGGTGTAATGGGAATATTTACGATGAATAAATATTCAGTAATTTAAGACTTCAAAATGTATTCAACATTAAAAATATTTATATGAATATCTCAGAAGTACCCTTTTTGGTTGATCTTTAAAAGATAATTTATTTTTATGTGTTGTTTGGAACAATACAGTACTCTCTCAACGTGTCACATTTCCAGAGTGGGTGCTCTGCTACTTTTGAAGATGTGATCCATTTTATACATGATGAGTTTATTTCTAAAACGCTATATCCACCAATTTTTCACCCTTTTTTTTTTTACCAGAAATTATTGCTTATGGGTACCTTCATTTATGTGTAAAATATTGCTGTTTTCAGATATTTAATTCATAGATTGTGTGTTATAATGTTATTTTGCAAAACGCTATATATCCATTGTTTAGCTGGAATGGAATATTTGTATATTTGACTGATAGCTAGCTGAGACAACTAAATATCTTAAGATGAATGCACAAACTAAGTCCCTCTGGATAAGAGCATCTGTTAAATGAATAAAATGTCTTAAACTGTAATTGATGATGATGATAATAATACAACATTGATAATATTGATGCCAAATGTATCATTTGTGCAGTGCTTTATTAAAAATGTAGTTGTTACATTTGACTGTATAAAACCTAGCAGTACTACTTATTTATATAGCGTTTTGCATTCTTTTTTTTTGTCTCTGAAATGAAACCATCAATGATAGATTTCAAACAAATACACCATCCCATGATTCGATGGTGAAAAAACACACCAATCTCTTTAGTTTCTTTAAACAATAAACATTTCTGAACATGGATATTTATATAGCGTTTTGGAAAGAAACTCTACATCATAGAAATGTATATTTATAGGTCATCAACAAATCACCAGCAGAAGGAGTTCTCTTTGAATCCATTTTCCCATTCACTGTGGTGGTACTCATAAAATGTATCATGACTTCAGAAGTACTGTAACAGAGTACCCACTCTGATAAATTGATGTACTTGTAGAGTATTGTTTAAAGTACATGTCTAAAAATGTACAAAATCATAAAGGGTACTTTTGAGATATTCATACACATTTTTACTAATGTAAAATACATTTATGTGAAAAATTGTATTTCAGAATCTAGACTTGCTCCATATTTTAGAGCACATCTATAATGAGTATAATGACACCACAATGTCTATCATGTATGGTTCACGGATCATAGGTTCTTACAGAAGGCATGTATAGGTCTAAAAGGGGCCTAAAATGGCCACTTTCATCGTGATTTTCTCATATGGTTTGTGATACAAATGTAAAAAGCAAATCAAATAGCCTTCCTCCCAATGTGAGACTTGAGAACAACAATCTGAGAGGCAGAAAATATTTCTGGGCCTTCCTGTCGTGGAATCGCCCCATATCGTTTGTAGCAGCTGGCAAAGTCATTATCTTTTGTTTTGACTTTGTACATGGTTCAAGCTTCTCCGGCTGAGGTTTAGAGGACATTTGTCACTTTCTGATTAGAACGTAAAAGGCCTGTCTCCAAGAGGCCCGTTAAACATTTTTTCTGGTTCTGTTCTGGAGGTGTCTCTCTGTTGCAACTTGGAATAAACCGGATTTATTTCTGATTGAGTTTAACAATGATTGCTCTCCTTTTGGTTCACCTTGAAATTCCTGTTACACATGGTTCAGATTATATAGTCCTGTTATGGCACACAGACCGATAAGATACAGATTCAGAATCGGCTGTAGAAAGAGCTGCTTGCCACTCAGTGTCTTTTTCCCCAGATAAGATGTACTGTTCTTACTGCACTGGAGTTGAGCTGCATTTCAAATTGGGGCGTTCATGATTTTATAGTTGTGCTCGCATGTATCAAAACACCATCAATTATGCTATGATCACTTAAATGTAAAAAATATATATATCTACAGTGCATTCGGAAAGTATTCAGACCCCTTGACTTTTTCCACATTTTGTTACGTTACAGCCTTATTCTAAAATAAATTCAATTGTTTTTTCCCCCTCATCAATCTACACACAATTCCCCCTTTATGACAAAGCAAAAAAGTTATTTTCTTTTTTTTTTTACAAAAAAAAAAAGTGTTCAGGCCCTTCACTCAGTACTTTGTTGAAGCATCTTGGCAGCGATTACAGCCTCGAGTCTTGGGTATGACGCTACAAGCTTGGCACACCTGTATTTGGGGAGTTTCTCTCATTCTTCTCTGCTGATCCTCTCAAGTGCTGTGAAATTGGATTGGGAGCGTCGCTGCACAGCTATTTTCAGGTCTCTCCAGAGATGTTCGATCGGGTTCAAGTCTGGGCTCTAGCTGGGCCTCAAGGACATTCAGAGAATTGAAAAATATATTTAATCAATTTTAGAATACGGCTGTAACGTAACAAAATGTGGAGAAAGGGATGGGGTCTGAATACTTTCCGAATGTACTGTGTATAAAAGAAAATTTACATTTCAACCTCTAAGGACCTTGTGGAGGTAGTTGAACAATTGCCTGTCAGTGGAGATGCAACAGAACCAGTGAAGGACCTGGTCACAGAGAGGGACACCAATGCAGATGGACTTAAAGCAGCAACTTCAGAAGCTACACATGGTATAAATAAGACAAGAAAGCTTAATTGTCTATTACATTTTCATTAAAAAAATAAGTACAGTGATGTACAATGTTACCTTTGGATGACTTTGGCCTGTTCTTTCTCCAGAAAAATCCACAGGTTCAAAGCCAACGAGGCGTCCATGGTTTTTGACTCCAAACCGCACCAAGAGAGAGTCTGGAACAGAAAGCCCAAAGACTGTGTCATTCCCTGGAGTCAGCTCTCTGAAAGGTATTGGATACATTTTTAGTTATGAAGTTTAATATCTGTGATCATAGATCACAATCTTAGTCATACGCAGTGGTGGGAAAAGTACCAAATTGTCATATGGCGGTATGGCGTCCCGGCAAAATAAATAGTGGGGGTACTCTGTCCCGGTAAAACATGAGCCTATCGCAATTAATACAACATGCCCAATAAACTATAGGCTATTACCCTATTAGTTAGCATTACTGTATGTCAGCCGCATGGAAAAGTTAGCGAATTAACTGGAAACCGTGTGGTTCGAGGAGAACACTTACATTTTGTCAAGTCGGAGATGAGCGGCCAAGACTGAGGCGTGCGTGGACAACAGTGGATGCATCAATTCACGTTACAAGTCTAGGCCTAATGACAATCGCCTACAGAATGTACCTTTAAGTGATTGTTTGACAATCGGATGAAAACATGACTGGTTGTGTTTACGCCACATTAAAAGGCATAGGCCTGGGGCGGCAGGGTAGCCTAGTGGTTAGAGCGTTGGACTAGTAGCCGGAAGGTTGCAAGTTCAAATCTCGGAGCTGACAAGGTACAAATCTGTTGTTCTGCCCCTGAACAGGCAGTCATTGAAAATAAGAATTTGTTCTTAACTGACTTGCCTAGTTAAATAAAGGTTAAAAAAAAATGTTTTTAATAAAAATAGGCGGGGTGTTCATAAGGCTAGGGGAAGCTAAGCTTTCCCTAAAGTAAATAGTAAATAGAATTAAATAGCCAAAATTAGCTTACTCCTGTCTATACAAAAAGAAAGAAAATCATTCAAAATAGGCTACTACACCAGAAAAAAAAGGATTTGATCACAGAGGATCATTAGCTTCTAACAACAACAAAAAAAGCTGTGGATTGTTTTAATCTCATAGCCTACAGTTGGAAGGGCCTACAATTTGTGCAGGGCTCACTGCAGATACCAAATATTTTGTTGAGTTGCGACTGTCAGTGAAAGCAGAGCAATCCGGCCAGGCATATAGCAATATTTAAAAATACCATTGTGGAAAAACTGTTTGGAAAGCAAATGGCTATTGCTGTAAAGAGATGACAATGAAAATACTCCAATCTGTCTTTTAGTTATCAAAATTCGTAACTTAATTGAGCGAACATCTTATTGGCACCAGTGGAGAACATTGGCCATATTGCCGGTGAGTGTGCATATTCACTGTCTTTATCATTGGGTCAGTGCCACTTTTGTTTGTTTTTGGACAATAATTTCCTCCAGGTTAGATGGACGTTATATTGTATTTGTGTCTCCCCTTTTCGTAGGCCGATTATATGGATCAGACATTGACAAAAAAAAACAGATGAATAAAAACAATGTCGGCAGAGTAGGCTACACAGTAATTTTTGTAGTATTAAAAAAAGTGTACGCGTACTTGGGTGTCCCGTACTGGTAAGAAATTAAATCTACTTTCACCGCTGTACTGGAGTAAAAGTAAACATACCTTAACCCCCAGAGTCGGTCTGTGCCCCCACGGAAGTCTAATTAGCATAAATGTTTTTTAAATCCCCATAAAAATCAGTCAGTTTAAGCTAGAGAGATCTGTTTTTTTTTACTGTGTTAGACTTTAAAAAAACTCCAAGGACACTATGAGAGCTTAACCAAGTTTAATTCTTCCCAGAGGATCAATACAACTGCATTAGACAGAAACATTTTCACACAAGCACAGATATTTATCCGTTCCTTTTATGCCGAGTCTCCTCCTACACATCTGAACAAACATCGTTATTTACTGCTAGGCAGGATACTAGTGATATGAGCCATAAACTTTTATTTCTCCCTGACCTCAACCTCCCCCCTCCATCAACATATCGAATGCGTGACCCGCGCTGGCAAAATTCTGGATCATTGTTACTCTAACTTCCGCGACGCATACAAAGCCCTCCCTCGCCCTCCTTTTAGCAAATCTGACCACGACTCCATTTTGTTGTTCCCAGCCTATAGACAGAAACTAAAACAGGAAACGCCCGTGCTCAGGTCTGTTCAACGCTGATCCGACCAATCTGATTCCACGCTTCAACATTGCTTCGATCACGTGGATAGGAATATGTTCTGGATAGCGTCGAACAACAACATTGATGTATACGCTGTTTTGGTGAGTGAGTTTATTAGTAAGTGCATCGGTGAGGTTGTACCCACGGTGACTATTAAAACCTTCCCCAACCAGAAACCGTGGATTGATGGCAGCATTCGCGCAAAACTGAAAGCACGAACCCACTGCTTTGAATCAGGGCAAGGCGACCGGAAACATTGCCGAATACAAACGGTGTAGCTATTCCCTCCACAAGGCAATCAAACAAGCTAAGCCTCAGTATAGAGACAAAGTGAAGTCGCAATTCAATGGCTCAGACACGAGAGGTATTTGGCAGGGTCTACAGTCAATCACGGACTACAAAAAGAAAACCAGCCTCGTTGCGGACCCCGATGTCTTGCTTCCAGACAAACTAAACAACTTCTTTGCTCGCTTTGAGGACAATACAATGCCACCAACAAAACCTGTGGGCTCTCCTTCACCGCAGCCAACGTGAGTAAAACATTTAAACGTGTTAACCCTCGCAAGGCTGCCGGCCCAGACCCTAGCCGCGTCCTCAGAGCATGCGCAGACCAGCTGGCTGGTGTGTTTATGGACATATTTAATCAAGCCTTATCCCAGTCTGCTGTTCCCACATGCTTCAAGAGGGCCACCATTGTTCCTGTTCCCAAGAAAGCTAAGGTAATTGAGCTAAACAACTATCGCCCCCGTAGCACTCACTTCCGTCATCATAACGTGCTTTGAGAGACTAGTCAAGGATCATATCACCTCCACCCTACCTGACACCCTAGATCCACTCCAATTTGCTTACCGCCCCAATAGTTCCACAGACGACGCAATCACACTGCACACTGCCCTAACCTATCTGGACAAGAGGAATACCTATGTAAGAATGCTGTTCATCGACTATGGCTCAGCATTTAACACCATAGTACCCTCCAAACTTGTCATTAAGCTCGAGACCCTGTGTCTCGTCCCCGCCCTGTGCAAGTGGGTGGTGGACTTTCTGACGGGACGCCCCCAGGTGGTGAGCATAGGAAACAACATCTCCACCCCGCTGATCCTCAACACTGGGGCCCCACAAGGGTGCATTCTCAGCCCTCTCCTGTACTCCCTGTTCACCCATGACTGCGGGGCCATGCAAGCCTCCAACTCAATCATCAAGTTTGCAGACGACACTACAGTGGTAGGCTTGATTACCAACAACGACGAGACGGCCTACAGGTAGGAGGTGAAGGCCCTCGGAGTGTGGTGTCAGGAAAATAACCTCTCACTCAACGTCAACAAAACAAAGGAGATGATCATGGACTTCAGGGAACAGCAGAGGGAGCACCCCCCTATCCACATCGACGGGACAGTAGTGGAGAAGGTGGAAAGTTTAAGTTCCTCGGCATACCCATCACGGACAAACTGAAATGGTCCACCCACACAGACAGCGTGGTGAAGAAGACGCAACAGCGCCTCTTCAACCTCAGGAGGCTGAAGAAATTTGGCTTGTCACCAAAAACACTCACAAACTTTACAGATGCACAATCGAGAGCATCCTGTTGGGCTGTATCACCGTCTGGTACGGCAACTGCTCCACCCACAACCGTAAGGCTCTTCAGAGGGTAGTGAGGAGGTCTGCACAACGCATCACCGGGGACAAACTACCTGCCCTCCAGGACACCTACAATACCCGATATCACAGGAAGGCCAAACAGATCATCAAGGACAACAACCACCCGAGCCACTGCCTGTTCACCCCGCTATCATCCAGAAGGCGAGGTCAGTACAGGTGCATCAAAGCTGGGACCAAGAGACTAAAAAACAGCTTCTATCTCAAGGCCATCAGACTGTTAAACAGCCATCACTAACAATGAGTGGCTGCTGCCAACATACTGACTCAACTCCAGCCACTTTAATAATGGAAAAATTGATGTAATAAATGTATCACTAGTCACTTTAAACAATGCCACTTTATATAATGTTTACATACCCTACATTACTTGTCTCATATGCATATGCTGTACTCTATACCATCTACTGCATCTTGTCTATGCCGTTCGGCCATCGCTCATCCATATATTTATATGTACATATTCTTATTCATTCCTTTACACTTGTGTGTAAAAGGTAGTTGTTGTGAAATTGTTAGATTACTTGTTAGATATTACTGCATGGTCAGAACTAGAAGCACAAGCATTTCGCTACACTCGCATTAACACTGGCTAACCATGTGTGTGTATGTGACCAATAAAATTTGATTTGATCACCAATCCATGGCTCTCTCCCCTTATCAATTCCTGCCACATATAATCGCTTCCCTCCACTTGTTGTTGATTCTTCACAAAAAATACCGTTTTATATCTTTATGTTTGAAGCCTGAAATGTGGCAAAAGGTCGCAGAGTTCAAGGGGGCCGAATACTTTCGCAAGGCACTGTATATAGTGTGCTCAACTAAGCTTGGAATGTGTGTTCACAAATGCTCTCCATCCAACCTCACTGAGCTCGAGCTGTTTTGCAAGGAGGAATGGGAAAAAATTTCAGTCTCTCGATGTGCAAAACTGATAGACATACCCCAAGCGACTTACAGCTGTAATCGCAGCAAAAGGTGGCGCTACAAAGTATTAACTTAAGGGGGCTGAATAATTTTGCACGCCCAATTTTTCAGTTTTTGATTTGTTAAAAAAGTTTGAAATATCCAATAAATGTCGTTCCACTTCATGATTGTGTCCCACTTGTTGTTGATTCTTCACAAAAAAATACAGTTTTATATCTTTATATTTGAGGCCTGAAATGTGGCAAAAGGTCGCAAAGTTCAAGGGGGCCGAATACTTTCGCAAGGCACTGTACCTTCCTCCTATATCCATTAACTTCTGGTGTAGACCCTCTAAACCTCAGCACTCCATCAGTGACATGAATAAGTATATTTTCATATTCTCAGAACCCCAACAACTGGATGCGTCGCAATCCACTGCATCCACCAATGTTGCACTCCCACATCTGGAGTGAAAGGTGACGAAGCAAGAGCAGTGTTTGTCAGACCATGAGACGTCCCGAAAATCGGTTTTCTCACAAAATTGTATGTAGTGTCCGAACGGTTTGGCCTACAAAATATTACGAACAAGATGGTGTTCTCCGTTTTGCTCTACAACCCCCACAAAGCGTCTTGGCACTTGTCTTAAGTCAGGAACAGCAAATCTGCCAACTTCTGTCTGTTGCATCCGAACAGTTTTGGCTACACACTAATTTGAACCCTCTGTGGAAAGGTGAGGCTCCCACAGGCCTCACAAGACTTGTCTGAAGGTCCCCTGGTACCAGTTGAAAAAATGTATGGGTGTATATATGGAGATAGTTTAGGGCCAAAAATAATCATAATTAAAAACATGTTTCCTGATCTTTCTTAAAAATATGTGGACACCTGCTTGTCGAACATCTCATTCCAAAATCATTGGCATTAATATGGAGTTGATTCCCTCTTTGTTGCTGTAACAGCCTCCACTCTTCTGGAAAGGCTTTCCACTAGATGTTGGAACATTGCTGCGGGGACTTGCTTCCATTCAGCCACAAGCATTAGTTTAGTCGGGCACTGATGTTGGGTGATTGTGTCCGCTTTCCAATTCATCCCAAAGGTGTTCGATGTGGTTGAGGTCAGGGCTCTGTGCAGGCCAGTCAAGTTCTTCAACACCGATCACAACAAACCATTTCTGTATGGACCTCTTTTTATGCATGGCGGCATTTCATGCTGAAACAGGAAAGGGCCTTCCCCAAACTGTTGCCACAAGGTTGGAAGCACAGAATCGTCTAGTATGTCATTGTATGCTGTAGCATTAAGATTTCCCTTTACTGGAACTAAAGGGCCTATCCCAAACCATGAAAAACAGCCCCAGACTATAATTCCTCCTCCACCAAACGATGCTTGGTATTGCTCATGGTGATCTTAGGCTGGTGTGCGGCTAATCTGCCATGGAATCCCAATTCATGAAGCTCCCAACAAACAGTTCTTGTGCTGACGTTGCTTCCAGGGGCAGTTTGAAACTCAGTAGTGAGTGTGGCAACCGAGGACAGAAGATTTTTTTTCTGTGAGCTTGTGTTGCCTACCACTTTGCAGCTGAACCGTTGTTGCTCCTAGACGTTTCCACTTCACAATAACAATAGTTCAAGTTGACTGTGGCAGCTCTAGCAGGGCAGAAATTTGACTAACTGACGTGTTGGAAAGGTGGCATCCTATGACGGTACATCGAAAGTCACTGAGCTCTTCAGAAAGGCCATTCTACTGCCAGTGTTTGTCTATAAGGGGCTGAAAGAGTGGCTGAAATAGCCTAATCCACTCATTTGAAAGGGTGTCCACATACTTTTGTATTTACATTGCATTCGGAAAGTATTCCGACCCCTTGACTTGTTCCACATTTTGTTACGTTACAGCCTTATTCTAAAATGGATTCAATTCAATCTACACATAATTCCCCATAAAGACAAAGCAAAAAATGTTTTTTAGACATTTTTGCAATTTTATTTTATTTTTTTAAAGAAAGGAAATTGTATTTACATAAGTATTCAGACCCTTTACTCAGTACATTGTTGAAGCACCTTCGGCAGCAATTACCGCCTCGAGTCTTCTTGAGTATGACGCTACAAGCTTGGCACATCTGTAGGTGGGGAGTTTCTCCCATGCTTCTCTGCAGATCCTCTCAAGCTCTGTCAGGTTGGATGGGGAGCGTCGCTGCACAGCTATTTTCAGGTCTCTCCAGAGATGTTCGATCGGGTTCATGTCCGGGCTATGGCTGGGCCACTCACTCGCTTTGTACAGGTTTTCATCAAGGATCTCTCTGTACTTTGCTCCCTACATCTTTCCCTTGGTCCTTACTAGTCTCCCAGTCCAATCAGCTGAAAAACATCCCCGCAGCATGATGCTGCCACCACCATGCTTCACCGTAGGGATGGTTTCAGGTTTCCTCCTGACGTGACGCTTGGCATTCAGGCCAAAGAATGGTCTGAGGGTATTTAGGTATCTTTTGGTAAACTCTAAGCGGGCTATCATGTGCCTTTTACAGAGGTGTGGCTTCCCATCTGGCTACTCTTCCATAAAGGCCTGATTGGTGAGTGCTGCAGAGATGTTTGTCCTAGAAGGTTCTCCCATCTCCACAGAGTAATTCTGGAGCTCTGTCAGAGTGACCATCAGGTTCTTGGTCACCTCCCTGACCAAGGAACTTCTCCCCCGATTGCTCAGTTTGGCCGGGCGGCCAGCTCTAGGAAGATTCTTGGTGATCCAACCTTCTTCCATTTAAGAATGGATTAGACAGGGCTTAGACTGCTAATGGATTTTTAATAGAAAATGACTCAAGTGAAAGTTACCCAGTAAAATACTACTTGAGTAAAAGTCTAAAAGTATTTGGTTTTAAATCAAATCAAATCAAAATCAAATCAAATTTTATTTGTCACATACACATGGTTAGCAGATGTTAATGCGAGTGTAGCGAAATGCTTGTGCTTCTAGTTCCGACAATGCAGTAATAACCAACAAGTAATCTAACTAACAATTCCAAAACTACTGTCTTATACACAGTGTAAGGGGATAAAGAATATGTACATAAGGATATATGAATGAGTGATGGTACAGAGCAGCATAGGCAAGATACAGTAGCTGATATCGAGTACAGTATATACATATGAGATGAGTATGTAAACAAAGTGGCATAGTTAAAGTGGCTAGTGATACATGTATTACATAAGGATGCAGTCGATGATATAGAGTACAGTATATACGTATGCATATGAGATGAATAATGTAGGGTAAGTAACATTATATAAGGTAGCATTGTTTATATATTTACATTTCCCATCAATTCCCATTATTAAAGTGGCTGGAGTTGAGTCAGTGTCATTGTCAGTGGCAGCAGCCACTCAATGTTAGTGGTGGCTGTTTAACAGTCTGATGGCCTTGAGATTGAAAAACAGCTTCTGTCTCTCGGTCCCAGCTTTGATGCACCTGTACTGACCTCGCCTTCTGGATGATAGCGGGGTGAACAGGCAGTGGCTCGGGTGGTTGATGTCCTTGATGATCTTTATGGCCTTCCTGTAACATCGGGTGGTGTAGGTGTCCTGGAGGGCAGGTAGTTTGCCCCCGGTGATGCGTTGTGCAGACCTCACTACCCTCTGGAGAGCCTTACGGTTGAGGGTGGAGCAGTTGCCGTACCAGGCGGTGATACAGCCCGCCAGGATGCTCTCGATTGTGCATCTGTAGAAGTTTGTGAGTGCTTTTGGTGACAAGCCGAATTTCTTCAGCCTCCTGAGGTTGAAGAGGCGCTGCTGCGCCGCCTTCACAATGCTGTCTGTGTGAGTGGACCAGTTCAGTTTGTCTGTGATGTGTATGCCGAGGAACTTAAAACTTGCTACCCTCTCCACTACTGTTCCATCGATGTGGATAGGGGGGTGTTCCCTCTGCTGTTTCCTGAAGTCCACAATCGTCTCCTTAGTTTTGTTGACGTTGAGTGTGAGGTTATTTTCCTGACACCACACTCCGAGGGCCCTCACCTCCTCCCTGTAGGCCGTCTCGTCGTTATTGGTAATCAAGCCTACCACTGTTGTGTCGTCCGCAAACTTGATGATTGAGTTGGAGGCGTGCGTGGCCACGCAGTCGTGGGTGAACAGGGAGTACAGGAGAGGGCTCAGAACGCACCCTTGTGGGGCCCCAGTGTTGAGGATCAGCGGGGAGGAGATGTTGTTGCCTACCCTCACCACCTGGGGGCGGTCCATCAGGAAGTCCAGTACCCAGTTGCACAGGGCGGGGTCGAGACCCAGGGTCTCGAGCTTGATGACGAGCTTGGAGGGTACTATGGTGTTGAATGCCGAGCAGTAGTCGATGAACAGCATTCTCACATAGGTATTCCTCTTGTCCAGATGGGTTAGGGCAGTGTGCAGTGTGGTTGAGATTGCATCGTCTGTGGACCTATTTGGGCGGTAAGCAAATTGGAGTGGGTCTAGGGTGTCAGGTAGGGTGGAGGTGATATGGTCCTTGACTAGTCTCTCAAAGCACTTCATGATGACGGATGTGAGTGCTACGGGCGGTAGTCGTTTAGCTCAGTTACCTTAGCTTTCTTGGGAACAGGAACAATGGTGGCCCTCTTGAAGCATGTGGGAACAGCAGACTGGTATAGGGATTGATTGAATATGTCCGTTAACACACCGGCCAGCTGGTCTGCGCATGCTCTGAGGGCGCGGCTGGGGATGCCGTCTGGGCCTGCAGCCTTGCGAGGGTTAACACGTTTAAATGTCTTACTCACCTCGGCTGCAGTGAAGGAGAGACCGCATGTTTTCATTGCAGGCCGTGTCAGTGGCACTGTATTGTCCTCAAAGCGGGCAAAAAAGTTATTTAGTCTGCCTGGGAGCAAGACATCCTGGTCCGTGACTGGGCTGGATTTCTTCCTGTAGTCCGTGATTGACTGTAGACCCTGCCACATGCCTCTTGTGTCTGAGCCGTTGAATTGAGATTCTACTTTGTCTCTGTACTGACGCTTAGCTTGTTTGATAGCCTTGCGGAGGGAATAGCTGCACTGTTTGTATTCGGTCATGTTACCAGACACCTTGCCCTGATTAAAAGCAGTGGTTCGCGCTTTCAGTTTCACACGAATGCTGCCATCAATCCACGGTTTCTGGTTAGGAAATGTTTTAATCGTTGCTATGGGAACGACATCTTCAACGCACGTTCTAATGAACTCGCACACCGAATCAGCGTATTCGTCAATGTTGTTATCTGATGCAATACGAAACATCTCCCAGTCCACGTGATGGAAGCAGTCTTGGAGTGTGGAGTCAGCTTGGTCGGACCAGCGTTGGACAGACCTCAGCGTGGGAGCCTCTTGTTTTAGTTTCTGTCTGTAGGCAGGGAGCAACAAAATGGAGTCGTGGTCAGCTTTTCCGAAAGGGGGCGGGGCAGGGCCTTATATGCGTCGCGGAAGTTAGAGTAACAATGATCCAAGGTCTTTCCACCCCTGGTTGCGCAATCGATATGCTGATAAAATTTAGGGAGTCTTGTTTTCAGATTAGCCTTGTTAAAATCCCCAGCTACAATGAATGCAGCCTCCGGATAAATCGTTTCCAGTTTGCAGAGAGTTAAATAAAGTTCGTTCAGAGCCATCGATGTGTCTGCTTGGGGGGGATATATAGGGCTGTGATTATAATCGAAGAGAATTCCCTTGGTAGATAATGCGGTCTACATTTGATTGTGAGGAATTCTAAATCAGGTGAACAGAAGGATTTGAGTTCCTGTATGTTTCTTTCATCACACCATGTCACGTTAGTCATAAGGCATACGCCCCCGCACTTAAGTGTCCAAATTAAAGGTATACTTTTAAATGTCCTTATATTAAGAAAACCAGACAGCACCTTGTTTTTTTTTTTTGCCACTCCAACGCATAATTTACTTGTATTTATTTGTGTTTAGTGAGTCCGATAGATCAGCGGTGGTAGGGATGACCAGGTATGTTCTCTTGAGTGTATAAGTTGCATTTTCCTATCCTGTTTAGCATTCAAAACTAAATGAGTACTTTTGGCTGTTAAGGAAAATGTATGGTGTGAAAAGTACAAGATAATCCACCTGACCGGTGTGGCATATTAAGAACCTGATTAAACAGCATTATCATTACAATGGTGCACCTTGTGCTGGGGAGAATTAAAGGCCACTCTAACATGTGCAGTTTTGTCGCACAACACAATGTAACAAATGCCTCAAGTTTTGAGGGAGAGTGCAATTGGCATGCTGACTGCAAGAATGTTCACCAGCGCTGTTGCCAGAGAATTTAATGTTAATTTCTCTACCATAAGCCGCCTCCAACGTCATTTTAGAGAATTTGACAGTATGTCCAACCGGCCTCACAGCCGCAGACCACATGTGACCACGCCAGCGCAGGACCTCCACATCCCGCTTCTTCACCTGTGGGATCGTCTGAAACCAGCCACTCGGACAGCTGATGAAACTGTGGGTTTGCACAACCGATGAACTTGTGCACAAACTGTCAGAATCCGTCTCCGGGAAGCTCGTGTGCTCGTCGTCCTCACAAGGGTCTTGACCTGACTGCAGTTTGCCGTCGTAACTGACTTAAGTGGGCAAATGCTCACCTTCGATGGCAACTGGCACACTGGAGAAGTGTGCTCTTCACGGATTAATCCTGTTTTCAACTGTACTGGGCAGATGGCAGACAGCGTCGTGTGGGCGAGCGGTTTGCCAATGTCAAAGTTGTGAACCGAGTGCCCCATGTCGGCAGTGGGGTTATGGTATAGGCAGGCATAAGGAATGGACAATGAACACAATTGCATTTTATCACCGTCCATCATTAACCACCATGAAGTTAATTTGATTTAATCTATCTATAAACTCTTAATGCGTTTCACGTTGTAGTGGTAGTACAATGTAGTATTTCATCCTGTGACTCCAAGTTTTCTTCAACATGGTTTATGATATCAATATTTGCACATAAAGGAGTTTCCAAGACAATTGATGCATAATGATTTTACCGACGCAAAGATCCCACCATGTCGAACGAACAAATTGTCTCTCGACATTTGACATTGTACCGACACTTCCTGTTTCCATCACGCCTGTCATTTTATTTTATACTGCATGACTTTACTCACATAAAAACTGTGGATGGAAACGTGCTTGTTTACAGAGTATCCTGCATACACAAGGAGAAATGCAACTGTTAAAGTCAGATTGCATTTTATTTTGTGGCCAATTAACAATCGCCTGAAACCTCTCTTCTACTTCCAATAGATCTCAAAGAGCTCTTTGAGCGCTCGGGTACCGACCCCACCTCTCAGGGGATGTCTTACCAAGTCCTGAAGAAATTATTTGACACAGCAACGCCAGATCCCCAAAGCCTGGAACGCTACGACAAAGACGGGGACCAGAGGTTCTCACTGGCTGAAATGAAAGCTGCTGCAGGTCTGTGAGAAGAGGAGTGGCAGAGGCAACAGTGGAAGGAGAAGTGGTCTCTGGTGTGTGTGGAGTGACTCACAGTGAAGATGGTTGCACTTTTATTGAACTGAGTATTTAATAACAAACTGAATGTTGAACGGTAGCACTGGCATGCCCCCCCACACACGCCTAAGCTAGAGTAAGCAACTCAGATCCAAGCTTTGATATTTCTATATTATTTTCCAAAACAGTTTCCAAAATTGTACTTTTCAGAAATATTTGTTTTATTCATTTATGACCAGTTGATGTCAAATGAATTGTTGAGGAGGGTCAAAATATCACCTATTATAATGTAGTTCCTACCACACACACACTCCCATTTTAGATAAGTTCAGATCATCTTTGCTTATTTTCTGTCTTCTTTATACATGTTTTGTTGTAAGTCTTGAGTTATTTTCTGCATTCTTATTTGGATTTTAATGTAACACAGAGACTGTAGACATATCCTTAACCCAACCATAGTTTATTTTATAAGTTGTTTTTAAGTCTGCAATATTTGAAGGGCTATAAACACACTTTTAACTAGTTCAGAATGAATCATGTTGAAATATTAACTCCTGAAGCATATGTAGCAATAATACAATGTAAATGAGCTTATACTAACGGACTAGAGTGATCACTTCAATTTGCAGTATATATACAGTACCAGTCAAAAGTTTGGACACACCTACTCATTCAAGGGTTTTTCTTTATTTTTACTATTTTCTACATTGTAGAGTCATAGTGAAGACAGCAAAACTATGAAATAACACACATGGAATCATGTAGTAACCAAAAAAGTGTTAAACAAATATATTTTAGATTCTTCAAAGTAGCAACCCTTTGCCTTCGACAGCTTTGCCTTCTCTCCAACCAGCTTAACCTGGAATACTTTTCCAACCGTCTTGAAGGAGTTCTCACATATGCTGAGCACTTGTTGACTGCTTTTCCTTCACTCTGCGGCCCAACTCATCCCAACCCATCTCAATTGGGTTGAGGTCGGGTGATTGTGGAGGCCAGGTCATCTGATGCAGCACTCCTTCACTCGCCTTTGTTAAATAGCCCTTACACAGCCTGGTGGTGTTTTTGGTCAGTGTTCTGTTGAAAAACAAATGATAGTCCCACTAAGCGCAAACCAGATGGGATGGCGTATTGCTGCAGAATGCTGTGGTAGCCATGCTGGTTAAGTGTACCTTGAATTCTAAATAAATCACTGACAGTGTCCCCAGCAAAGCACCATCATGCTTCGCGGAGGGAACTACATATGCGGAGATCATCCGTTAACCTACTCTGCGTTTCACAAAGACAGCGGTTTGAGTCAAAATCTCAAATTTGGACTCGTCAGACCAAAGGACAGATTTCCATCAGTCTAATGTCCATTGCTCGTGTTTCTTGGCCCAAGCAAGTCTCTTCCTCTTATTGGTGTCCTTTAGTAGTGGTTTCTTTGCAGCAATTTGACCATGAAGACCTGATTCACGCAGTCTCCTCTGAACAGTTGTTGAAATGTGTCTGTTACTTCTACTCTGCAGCATTTATTTGGCCTGCAATTTCTGAGGCTGGTAACTCTAATGAACTTATCCTCTGCAGCAGAGGTAACTCTGGGTCTTCCTTTCCTGTGGCGGTCCTCATAAGAGCCAGTTTCATCATAGCGCTTGATGGTTTTAGCGCCTGCACTTGAAGAAACTTTCAAAGTTCTTGAAATGTTCCGTATTGACTGACCTTCATGTCTTAAAGTAATGATGGACTGTCGTTTCGCTTTGTTATTTGAGCTGTTCTTGCCATAATATGGACTTGGTCTTTTACCAAATAGGGCTATCTTCTGTATACCACCCCTACCTTGTCACAACAACTGATTGGCTCAAATGCATTAAGAAGGTAAGAAATTCCACAAATGAACTTAAAGGCACACTTGTTAATTGAAATGCATTCCAGGTGACTACCTCATGAAGCTGGTTGAGAGAATAGCAAGAGTGTGAAAAGCTGCCATCAAGACAACGGGTGTTGACTTTGATGAACCTCAAATATAAAATACATTTTGATTTGCTTCACACTTTTTTGGTTACTACATGATTCCATATGTGTTATTTCATAGTTTTTGCTGTCTTCACTATGACTCTACAATGTAGAAAATAGTTTTTTAAAAATAAAATAAAAACCCTGGAATGAGGTGTGTCCAAACTTTTGACTGGTACTGTAAGTGTTGTGTGTAGTAGTACAGAAGACAAAAGTAAGCACACCTGGCTGATAGTGAGAGAAGCACTGATCCCTCTTTACTTGATTCTGTCATTTTGTGTGGGCCTTTACATAATGAAATGCAAATGTACAAATCAGGACTTGTCAAATCACTCAACACTGTCGTATGATGTAAATATGGTAGAATTGTTTTATATGGCATCATGTAAGATTGACTTGTTTGGGGGACTTGGGCTGCTTTGTATAGCTAGAGGACTGTAGATAATCCTCAGCATTGTAATGGAAATAGTTTTATGAAGTTGTGCTTTGCATGTTTTTCAATGTAACATGAATAAATGTGTAATTTATCAGTTTAACATAAAGGACTGTTTGAACGTAATTTTGGTTTGCAGGGTAATGGTGTGGAATTCTGTAACTCAATTAGGCAAAACAGATTTTGAAATGTCATTTAGATTTCCGACAGGAATATTGTCCCTACGAAGATGTGTGCTTTGGGAATTTTATTGTTTTGTGCGAGCACTAATGAATAAATGAACATGTGGATTAACAGGATTTTACAATCTGTAGTTTCCATACTTTTTCAAACATTAGACGGTATTCAAGTCAAGGTTCTCATAAAGGACAGTGTATCATGTACTGGTATGCACCAGGTTCCAATAATGAGGAACACATGGGGTGTAAATTGAATATGTTGTGTTTGTGTTAGCTGTGATTGTATATTCGTTGTGCAACCACAGAGGAAACAAAATGAGTGTGCATTTTATGTGTCTGAGCTGTGTGTAAGGGCTCCAGGAATGAGAATTTAGGATTTGGCTCCTGTTCATTTTTTTAATGAATCCTGTTAGTACAGTATTTCCGCAAGTGTGCGACAGTCTGACAGTAGAAAAACAGTGTTTACCACAAAAGCATGTTATATAGACATTCAATATCCTCAACAAATGTTTGTCATTGACATGGAGGGAGGAAAGAAGTGGCTTCCTATGCAACTTTGCTCTTTTATTTATAATCTGGAGAAACCTTTTGATCAAGTTAGGGTCAAAATGCCCTGGGAATTTTAAGCAAGGGCCCCTTTGGCCCTCCAATCCCTTGACAACAAGTGGAGCAGCTCTTCTTCATCCTCATCACTTCTGCTGGAGTCTTCCTGGTCTTCTGTTTTCTCCTTCACAACCTTCACCACATCTTGCTTATCTCTCAATTCCTCAACCCTCCGGTAACATTCAATTTGCTCATTGATTTCATCAATCTGACGCTCAAGACGACCCTCCTCGTCATCCTCGGCTACAATGGCCTCTGATTTGGTGTTCACCTGCCGCATTTCCTTTTGGAACTCTTCCCACTCCTTATCCATTTGATCTTTGGGAGCATCGACATTACGGACTTTGGCATCTCTCACTGGGTCGTCAAAGAAGCCCTCTGGTAGCGCTTCAGGTGTATTTCCCTTCTTCTCCACACACTTCTCAGTTTCATCTGGTTTGAGGATAGACCCTGAATGAGAAGCAGCTGGGACAGCTGGAATGGTGCTGTTGTCGCGGAAATCAGATGGGAGTCCTGAGGCAGGTGCCCCCTTCTGCACACCCAAGCAAGAATCTGCCCCCTGGTCACCAGCCTCCTCTTCATCACTGTCTTCATCATCGACTCCGGCCAAAAGACTCAGCCCAGCAGATGTCGTTTTTTTCAATATTCCTGGTAGTTTCTTCGGCCCCGGCGGGGCAGGTTTAGCAAAGAAATCATCAGGTAGCCCTGGCGTAGACAACTGCTCTGTAACTGCCACTGGTTTAAACTTCTTCCCATTCGTGTCTTCAGAAGCTTTCCTTTTAAGCAGAGGCTGGGGTCCTTGACTTGTAGAACTTTGTTTAGACCCCTTGAGCTCGGAAAGTTTCTCCTTGTGCTGTTTTCCAAGAATGTGAGTCTGCCACAATAGTTCATTCTTTACTCGCTCGTTGCAGAGTACGCAGCTGAGGTGATCGAGACTGTTGTACTTGGCATATGGGGATCCGACACGCGTCTTATCTATCGTTTGCCTTTGTTTCTCTCTCATTAACCGTCGCAGTTCATCTTGATGTATCACTTTCTTCTGCTTATTTTTTGGAGGCATTCTTTCATTGAGTTTCAAACCAAATTTCAGAAACCTTGAAAGAAAAAAACAGTGTGTCTTCATTCAGGACCCATAGTTGGCGTCAAACATATTGCCAGATTTAAGTTTGAGAACAAATACTGTAAATTATACCCAAAGCTGGTACTTTTACATTGCATGTATCATCACGAGTTTACAACAACATATTTTGTGTGCCTTAAAAAATATTTTGCATTTCTAAATAGATGATGCATACCTAATTATCGCGATATCTAAGGGAACGTGGTCTGATGTTTGTCATTCTGGTGAGTTACTAAGCGGAAAATGGCAGATGGTCTTTTCACTCGGTAGTCTTGTTTTCTAGCTAGTTAGTTAACCAAGGCAAGCAAACAACCGCACCTCAAGCTGCAACGGGCAATTTTTTTGAAACAAGTATTATCAAGGATGTAGCCGAAAAAAATTGGTATTTCCATTCTTAATCGATTGTTACAACAGTGAGAGTATATTTTCCATCTGCATTGTTTTTACGTGTGTGTGTTGTTTCTGCTGTTGTCAACACTGCACCTCTCTCTACCCACATCCTTTCTATGCTAGCAAAACTGCTAACTAGGTTAGCTAAATACTAACTGTTAAGGTAGCAATTGCAGGTGTCGTTGGCAATTAGTCAACATCATTAATACAACATTTATTTTAGGTAGTCTGCTTGCTGGTTAGTTACGTTAAATCATGACCGGGGAAAAGATTCGCACGTTGCGGAAAGACCATAACAACAAGCCCAGTAAGGATGGGGATATAATGGAAACCTATGATGAATCTACAAATGGGACAATATCATCTCCAACCCCCAACGGTACCACCATCACGTACAAATCAAACAAGAATTATAACAAGACGGTGAAACCTTTGGTACTGCAGCAGTTGTCGAATATCAATGCAAACAATATCAATGGCAATCAATCAGTTGTCAGCATCATCGATGACAATAACAAGAACCCAATCCTTCTGACCAATGGCAATGAGGGCTTCAATTTGGAATTCCCTGTTCACGAATGTGTGTTCAAAGGAGATGTGCGTCGCTTGTCCTCACTCATTCGGACCCAGAACATCTCCCAGAAAGATGTACATGGTGAGTGCATGGTAACCCTTACCCATTTATAGACACTAACTACCTTTAGCGCCTATTGATGATAGCTAGTATCTTCTGTCAGGGGTTGTTTTGATAAGGCCCGAACGCTCGTTAAAACGGGTTTCATATCAGCAGGAAATAATTGTCAAAAAACAAAAGGTTAAATTACTACACACTTTTTTTTTATAAGGGTAGTGTTCCCATACAGCCATATTTCCATGTTACAGCGCATGTTTATGGAAGACATTGGCAGCCACTTGGACTTCAGCTGTCTAGCATCCTCTGAACACCTGTGTGTAGGCATAACTGGGGAGGAAGTGTAGTTTGTCAACTTGAGGCACACAGCGTATGGATCTATGCAACACTGCTGTGTGTATTTTTTAAATATATTTTTAAAGATTATCTCTAGCTGATAAAAGATAAAGGGCATATCAGCATATGTTTTAAACTGTTTTGCAAGCAGTGGTTATTGACGTTTCTAAACGTTAAAACACAGAGTCAGAATTGGAGTTAACATGCAGCCAACTGGGAGATAACTGCTGAAAACCCTGCAGATCAGAAGGGTTTTCAAAATCTAGGTAACCCAAACTTAGTACATGTAATTGAGCTAGGAAATCACATAGCTAGGCTATCACTTCTGGATCCATGAAATCTTACCTGACAATCATGTGACCAACATAGTCACTGCTTGCTCACAACAAGTACATTGATTTACACAAACATTGTCCTTGTGCACCAGCTCTGACAAATGATCTCATAACAGTTATCTGTCTATCTTTCCAGGAAACACACCTCTTCACTTAGCTGTGATGATGGGCCACAAAGGTAAGGGCTTTGACTTTTGTAATCAACAATATCTAATATGGAGAATAACAGCTACATAGGCAGGACAGAGACATGCAAACAGCCTTGTTTCCCATTGGGAGCAGACTGACGAGTACATCTTTACTACTTTCCTCTAAACATCACATATCGCCAGAGTTTGACGGGATGTTTTGCCTCATATTCTCATCTCTGGCCTAAACCTAACCCCAGCCAGGGGTTTTGCCATTCACATAACATAATCACCATGTTTTCCAGCTCTCCTTCAGTAAATCCTCCGTATGCCTTTTTTTTCTGGGATAAAATTCCCTTTCTGTTCTGCCGTACTGAGCTTATCCTGGCTGACCTCTGCCGACTGCAGTGTGTTACATAGTCTAGTCGTCTCATAGCAGCATGGCAGCGGCTGGTCCCATGGGTGGGACAGGTCCACAGGATCCCTTAATCCCGTTGATTAGTTTGACTCAAATGCAAAGCAGCATCTCTCTTATGTGAAGGTCATAGACACGGTAAATGAACTGTCAAAATGTAATATACTGGTAACATAATTAACTATGGTAATGAGAATCCACTGTCCAAGTACAAAGGCCATGGAGACGGGTAGTAGGCTTAGCCAAAAAAAAAATAATCTTAAAAGTAGCTTGATGTTTGTTAAATTCTTTCTTTTTTTTTGTGCTACAGAGTGTGCCCTCCTGCTCCTGGCCCATAATGCCCCTGTGAAAGTGAAGAATGCACAGGGCTGGAGTCCCCTGGCAGAGGCCATCAGCTATGGAGACCGACAGATGAGTAAGGATATGGGATATTTTATATCCTTTTTTGTACCCGGGACCGGAAAGCTATTTTATATTACTGCATCATTGAACAGTGATGTTCCATCCCTGTTTTTTCTTTACATATATTTTATTTTATTCTGTATTTAAGTCTACACATTTACAGGTTCTCTCAAGTTCATGGTCCTCCCTCTATTTGTTTGATCCTAATTGGATCCTTCCTGGGCTGTAGACTAACTCTGTTTACTCTCTGATGCTGATGAGAGGTTGGGTTGTAGGTTGCCCTAGCCAGCCAAAGCCATGCAGGGGATTTTCTCTGAGCACTCTATCCACATCCATACGGCCTGGAACACAGCCTGGCCAAGGGCTTAGTGTGACTGCGAGGGCACTGAGCAGCTTTACAGTTGGCTGGCTTCCTCTCTGTCTGTTCACATTTAATGCCCCACCCTAATGCTTTTAACACAGCACTGTAAACTAAAGGCCTCAATATATGTTTTATGTGTATTGATTATTTGAATGTTTGTAAGGAATGCCAGTTAAGTGGAGTGTTTTTTTTTAAAATGGTGGGAGTAGTGTAGAGAAGATTGAATCCAATGCCATGTTTTCCCCATGGGCTTTACTAGCTTTCTGTTTTAATGCCTTGTTAGCAAAAAAAAATCAACCTGCAAAATATAAAATAATAATATAAATAGGCTAGTTCATCAAAAATTCCATGTGAGTAGTTGTTAAGGTTAGGCAAATAATTTTACTCAAATAATACTCAAAGATACTGGTAATGTACACTGAACAAAAATATAAATGCAACAATTCAAATGATTTTACAGCGTTACAGTTCATATAAGGAAATCAGTCAATTGAAATAAATAAATGAGGCCCTAATCTATGGATTTCACATGACTGGGCAGGGGCGCCGCCATGGGTGGGCATAGGCCAACCCACTTGGGAGCCAGGCCCAGCCAATCAGAATGAGTTTTGCCCCACAAGGCCTTCATTACAGACAAATACTCCTCAGTTTGCTCAGCTGTCATCAGCTTCCCGCAGGTGAAGAAGCCGGATGTGGAGGACCCGGGCTGGCGTGGTTACACGTGGTCTGCGGTTGGACATACTACCAAATTCTCTAAAACAACGTTGGAGGCGGCTTATGGTGGAGAAATTAACATTAAATTCTCTGACAACAGCGCATTCCTGCAGTCAGCATGCCAATTGCACACTCCCTCAACTTGAGACATCTGTGGCATTGTGTTGTGTGACAAACTGCACATTTTTAAAGTACCATTTTATTGTCTTCAGCACAATGTGCACCTGTGTAATGATCATGCTATTTAATCAGATTCTTGATATACCTTGGAAAAGGAGAAATGCTCATTAATGGGGATGTCAACTAATTTGTGCACACAATTTGAGAGAAATAAGTTTCTTTGCATATGGACCGTTTCTGGGATCTTGTATTTCAGCTCATGAAATATGGGACCAACACTTTAAATGTTTTATATTTTTGTTCAGTATACAAATCTTTATTTCCCTCCTATTAAATTCCCTGATATATGTTGAGCGGGTTAGCACTATGACCCTGTCACCCTAGCATGCATTAGTATGCAGCTCTAGGCCTGCAGCAGGGATGATTTGGCAGACTGGGGACACAGAGGTCAGGCATGGGAAGGTCAGATCTCAGTGAGGGGTGTGGGGGGCAGGGATCAGAGGAAAGGACAGCATGGCTCTAGCCACACAGTACAGCAAGGACACGCAAAGGCAGCCAAACTGGCCAGTGACTGGGTCAGTACTAGTAGTGGTAAAATGAAAATAATGCCGCATATACTAGGGCAGTGCTTTCCAACTCCAGTCCTCGAGTGCCCCCAACAGTACACATTTTACTGTAGTCCCGGACAATCACACCTGATTCTACTTGTCAACTAATCACCAGGCCCTCCACGAGTTGAATCTGGTGGTTTTTGTCTGGGGCCACAACAAAAATGTGTTATGTTGGGGGTACTGTGCTATGGCTTATTATTGAGAGAAATACAGAGAGGGAGGCCTACGGCGAGAAGAGAAAGGTAATCTCGTATAGATGGAGCCTTGATTCTCCACCCCCCCCCCCTTATTTTTCAATTGCATAAGATCAAATAATGTCATAGTAACGAGGCTTTCATCTCTCTCACACACACGCACTGCGACAGCAGCTCACGCTAGGTGTCTATAACTGCCATGCAACACTGCTCTGCCCCTGCAGCGAGTGCTTGCTTTGTCAGCACTTCCTCACACTCAAAATCCCCACTCTGTTTCTCACTGGTCAAGATTACTGGATAGAAGATCACCCCAATTATAATTCATTGCAAGAGAGCACACACTTAGCAATCTGTCCGAAAACTCACAAGTCCTAAGTGGGGTTATATAACTGAGGTTCAGCCTGTATAAAATTGCATATTAGAACGAGCCGTGTGTAAGGTGACTCATGTCATGCGTAGCCTCCCCTGAAAACTCTACTGCACCAACAAGCCACGGTCCAGATTGCTGGCTGCGTCAGTGTTGAGCCTTCATGTCTTGTAACAGTCACACACGTGTGTTTCATGATGATATGCAGCGACGTGACACGCTTTGGAGAGAAGAGCTGGGGTCACCTTACCACTCACTTACACTGTCGTTGTCAGTAGTATCGTCCTAAACCCCATCGGATTACTGTTACAGTATATCACTTGGTTGAATGATTTATTGCTCATGACTTTCACTGTCATTGAAGTGTGGGTTTGCTAAGTTCACTTTTCACTTTAGTGAAAGTTGCTTTTTGAAAGATCATGTGACCTTGTAATCCCTTCTGCTGTGTGTGTAGAAACATACACATATAGAATGTCTAGGGCTATGGAATATATTGTCTCTTTTTATGTGGTGGTGTGCTTTGTTAAGGCTTTGTTTATCTCCCTCCTCTCCCCTCCTCAGTTACGGCTCTACTGCGGAAGCTGAAGCAGCAGTCCAGAGAGAGTGTGGAGGACAAGAGGCCCAAACTGCTAAGAGCACTGAAAGAGGTGAGGTTCTGACAGCTGACTAGACTAGGGACTACTACAGTATCTGGTTAGAAATAGGATCTTTGCACTCTATATACATATGTCAAATACTTGAGCTGCATTGCACTTGATTTAGTTTGGCCGGTACAGTGGAATAAATGGAATAGTCCCAAAAGTATTTGGACGGATGTGATATGCATTTGAGGCAGGTCTGGTCCACTCCATACAGAGTTTTGGTTTACAATTACTATCTTGCTATACCTTTACCCCTTTTCTCCAACATTAGCATCTGTCCGATGTAACAGCCCCTACCGCTCACCAAAACACGCTCTTTCCCTTATTAAAATGCTCTAACAAGTTTTTCCTTCAGCTATAAAGAAAAAGTATGGGTGGATTTTGTTTTGGTGTTTTGTGGCTTGCATGACAAGATAATTTACTTTATTATTTTTTTTTCATAGCTTGGGGACTTCTACTTGGAGCTTCACTGGGACTTTCAAAGTTGGGGTGAGTCGGCTCTACATCATATTGCAATACGTTAAAATAAGCTACAGCGATGGGCCAACATCTCCTTTCACACGCTCTGTCTCCGTTCATTGTTATTCTTGGTGGAGGACACCTTAGCCAAGTCAATTCATTCTCCAATCTAATTAGCGTTTTGTTCCCATTCTATCCAGGCTGTTAGTGTGATGTGTTAGTTGCTCAGTGGGTTTGGGGCTCTCTGTCTCTTGGCTCAGGGATTCAGCGCCTAGCCACAGCCGTGTTCATTTATATACCCCGTAATGATACCACGTATTATCTCTTCAGTTTCTTAGTTAATCTTATGAATCAAATGCTGTCGATCATTACTTTCTCTTTCTCCCTTCTCATAGTGCCCTTGCTCTCCCGGATTCTGCCATCTGATAACTGCAAGATCTACAAGCAGGGGATCAACATCAGGTAAGGCATCAAATACACGTCTGACACAGACGCCAGCTGTACTCCTCACAAGTTGTGAGGAGTATAGCTGGCGTCTGTAACCACTCACCTTCCAGAGTTAACCCTGTGCACACTTTCTCTCCCCTCTCACCGCTGACAGACTGGACACCACTCTGGTAGACTTCACAGATATGAAGTGTCAGAGAGGAGACCTCAGCTTCATCTTCAATGGAGACGCTCCGCCTGCCAAGTCCTTCTATGTTCTGGACAATGAGCAGAAGGTGTACCAGCGTATTCACCACGAGGTGAGCTGTCTGGTCTGCATTTAACATCACCATCCTCCAAGCCAACCGCTCTTACAGAACTGCTTGTATTGCAAATGCTTGTATTGACTGAAAGATCTGCAGGGGGTCACAGTAAAATCAACATTTGCACGGATTCAATATTGTGCAGAAGTCATGTCACCATCCAGCGTGAAACTATCTGGCTGACTGCCTGTTGTGTCCTTGCAGGAGTCTGAGATGGAGACTGAGGAGGAGGTGGACATCCTGATGAGCAGTGACGTCTATTCTGCCACCCTGTCCACCAAGTCCATCACCTTCTCCCGCAGTCAAATCGGCTGGCTCTTCAGGGAGGACAAGACGGTAAGCACCCCTCCCCGTCTTGGGTCCTGTTCAGAGGGGGGCAAAATGTTTTGAAATGGGGATCTACCTGGAGTTGTCCAATAAGAACACAGATTTGTTTGACCGGTTGCAAAACATTTCCCCACGGTGTGTCCTACTGAATACGACCCTGTGGTCAAACCAGGCCAGTCACTGGAATATAACGCTTGTAATACAATGGATCTCATAATCTGTGTACTGTATGGGGAATAGGGTGTCCTAACTCAGCCAGTGTGTTTTATACATCTGTCTTGTGTCTGTCCCTGAAGGAGAGGGTTGGTAACTTCCTGGCAGACTTTTACTCTGTGAACGGCCTGGTGCTGGAGTCCAGGAAGCGCCGGGAGCACCTGAGTGAGGAGGACATTCTGAGGAACAAGGCCATCGTGGAGAGCCTGAGCAAAGGAGGGAACCTGGTGGAGCAGAACTATGAGGTGAGGGATGGGAGGGACTAGGATGGAGGGAGGCTTTGAGTCTTTGGTCTCTTCTTCAGTGGTGGTTGTGGTGTGGTGCACATTAGATGGATATTAAAGTAAGCCTACATGTGATCCTCTCCCTCGCGGTCTTTCCCTCAGCCTCAGAGAAGGCTGTCCCTCATGGCTCCAGGTCCTAACACTATCTCCTGGGAGGAGTACATCTCTGCAGAGCACGGAAAGTAAGCCCTGCATAATTCCTTTTAAGAAAGGTCACGGATGACACTACTGTCCGGAGGAATTTCAAGCAACTGTGTTCATTATTGAGTTATTGACAAGTCGGTGCATTGAAGATCATTACTAGCAGTGGCTTACTGTTAATCCTCCAAATGTATACGCCAATGATGCTGACTTAGCCAGTGTGTTCATCCCTAGGGCACCTCATCTTGGGAGAGAGCTTGTGTGTAAGGAGAGCAAGAAGAACTTCAAAGCGAACGTAGCCATGAGCCAGGACTTCCCTTTGGGCATTGAGTCGTGAGTAGAATCCTTCCTCTTATTGGCTAATATTCTCTGGTCAGTCTCATCGCTGACTGCAGTGCTATTGGAAACGTCCATGTATTGATCACTGTTGTGCACACAGGTTCTAGTTCAATGTATATTAGGCTGTTGCAGATTCGTGTCTAGCTAATGCTTTTCAAATGCCCCTTTTTTAAAATGTTTTATTACTTATTGGTTTTATTGTTTAAATGGGACCTCATCAAATAATGTACTGTAAGAACATTTTTGATTTAACCCCGACCCTAATGATTTAAAGTTTCCCCTTATTCTTCGGTCTTCCAGGTTACTGAACGTGTTGGAGGTCATAGCCCCATTTAAGCACTTCAACAAACTCAGAGAATTTGTTCAATTGAAGCTTCCTCCTGGGTTCCCAGTCAAACTTGGTATGCATCTACTGTACATTGTGTGGCCACATGGACGATTTTATTTGAAAGTTAAAAAATAAAGTGAAATAATGAAGAAATTGACATATTAAACACTCTAAATATCCTCTCCTATTTCTGTGTGCCAGACATCCCTGTGTTCCCCACTATCACAGCTACGGTCACCTTCCAGGAGTTCCGCTATGATGACTTTGAGGAGTCCATCTTCTCCATCCCAGCGGACTACAAGGAGGATCCCAGTCGCTTCCCTGACCTCTGACCTGGTTGTCGCAACCAGAGGTTTCCCCGGCCATTCGGAAACTGACAGAGAAACAAACTCTACCTACCTACACTATTAAAAGGAAAAGAACCAACTAACGACAGTTGAGATTAAATAGGAGGATGCCAATGTATAATTTGATATCTGTCTGTGTGTTCTGATGAAAAAGGGGAATTATCTCTTGGCTCTGAGTTTTTTTAATTTAAATTTTGTAGATATTTCCTTATAGCAAACAAGAATCAACCATTTTCAGCTGTGTAGCAACAACAGCACGAGGTCAAACTCCAGAAGAGAAGAATTGAGGGGATGAGGAGTTTGAAAAAATATTTGATGTCATCTCCGTAACAGCTTATTGTTCACCGACTACGTGATCACTGCTTTGTACTGCAAACCAGCTCCTGTGAAACGTCATGGAGTTGGCTTCATCTGTGACATCTTAACCGTGCACTTCTCCAGGTTTAGCAATCACTGCGCCCAGTTTATCTAGCGTCTGCCCTTTGGGGACTGCCCCTTTCTCAAAAATGTTTAAGTACCCTTGGACATTCATTGCCTGTAAATGACTACGGTATAAATGAAGTGTCAGAAATATGAAGATGTCATAACTGAACTGAGAAAATGATGTACCAAACGTACTGTATGTATGTCAAAGGAGCAACACTGTGTAGCAATACATTTCCAGTACATAAGAATGTTTTTTTAAACCAGCTGGGAGGAAAGTATGGTGTAAAACTGCATTCTTTCAAAGATATCAACACCCAAGCCTTTTCTCTCTAGTGCAGGTTAGCTCATCTATCTTACCTCCCGGCTATCACTGTCTGTTTCAAGTGACTGTGAATTTAATCTGTTTTGTGTGTGTGAGAGAGGACTTTAAAGGGTTTTGTGTTGTGTGTGTGTGAGATTGTGTGAGTGAACCCAGATGGGGTATCAGGAAAGCTGTTCTAGTTTGATACTGCACTGACATTAAGTATATTTAATCGCATGCTACGTTGACCCAATTGGATTCCTTGTATACTCTTGAGTGTATATTTCCTACACTTGTTATACCTGCTACCATCTCCCTATCCTTTCTGATTATTCAGGAAGACTAACTTCTACCATATAAATATTGTAATCACACTAAAAACCCTTTGGTCAAATGTACTTAGGTGGTTTAAGCATTAACTGCAACTTTCATTGAGTGTATATCTGTCTGTATTACTTTATTTTCCTGTACAATTTCATTACATTTCAATGAGCTTACTGTTGGACTGTATAAGCTCATTAAAATGTAAGATCTGTATGGTCTTTGAAATCAGATGTGTATCTGGCTTCGGGCCTACTGGTATTTCTAAATGTACTGCAGCTTTCCAACTTCCCATCCCTTTAAATAAAGCACCAGCACCATCATGTCTCAGCACTGTCTTGTTTCTTTGTATTTTATTCAGTGGTATTTTAATTGTAGTCTCCAGCAGACTGTAGCTAGGGGTCTCTGAATCAATGGAGTCAAGCCTCCAAGACATTGGCCATAATCCAATGGGAGTGTAATTTGGATTAAATCCGATCAGCGTTAACCCACGGTAGCCGACCGCTTTTGTCGGCGGTGTAACTACGTTGTGGTCATTGTCACAAAACCACACCCACCCTTATACCCTACCCATGTTACAAGTTAATGAGAAAGTGTAGGCTATATACCGTGAACGCAGCCTCTAACACAACACCATTGCCTTTAAAATTAAATCACACTGAACGTCCACGATACAGATTGAATAGAGCCCCTGGCCTAATGCTCTATTGATCAACCATACTATTCAGGCTTCAGATAGCTCAGCATTTGATATGGGGTCACACAAGGGCCCATGTTAAAACTTTGCCCTAAACCTAAAATGAGCACCTGAAGTTTAAAACAAAATAAATCAAATCTTTCCCCAGGTTTTTATTGTATATAAAAAAAATCGCTGATAAAACAATACAAACTTCTAAGAATTACAACGAGCATCAGATCTACTGGGTATTGTGAATAGGTGAGAGATTATTTTGGCGCCACAAGACCCAGTATAAGTATACATCTTCCGTATAATAATGGATGGGATATAAACACAATATACCACGTATAAGAGTGACAGAAAATAGATGGTGAATTTATTGAGGCGACTTCCGTACAGAAGCTCAATAATAAAAAGCTAAGTCCACAGCACTGTTCTATGTAGCAGCCATGTTGTCTGATGAAAATGGACATACGGTGAACTTGTCAAGCAGTGTAACTGGCTGCTTCCGCTCCTACCAATGTGTAGAAACTAGATTTAAACAACAAAAAAATACACAAAAGCCATTATCATCATCATCATCATGTAAGCTCTACTTGAAAAAAGAAAATCAAGTCGCACACTTTGCCAAATAGAATCCACTTTCAAATTACAGCCATAAAAGTTTCAACCAACCCCACCCTTTTCACATTTTCACCATCAAAATAGGACCAAATAATTATAATACATACAGAAAATGATGACAAAACAGAAAAATCTTCAGGTTAATCTTTCGGTTCGTCTTCTACTTGATCGATTTTGTCTCGTCAATCCAAAAGGAAAACTAACAATTGAACTGAGATAAAGAAGGATCGAGTTGAGTTGAAGAAGCCCGAATACAGTAAGCTCGGTGGGGCATGGAGGTTTTGGTACAATGGAGGGTTGGGTACATAGAGGTCTATACATCGGTCTCTATTATTGGGTGACTCAATCACTGACATCCATGTCGTCCTCTTCACGGTGGTCGTCTCCGTTGACTTTGGAAAGCCCAGTGCCATTGCCTTCCACCGAGTGAGGAGACTGGGCTCCGGAGTCCTGGTCAGAATCTTTCTTGTCCAGCCTCTCCCTCTCCTTCTCACTGTCGTAGCCCTGCTCTTCCTCATCATAGTCTCTGGTGACCTGCAAAGACGTCTAAGGAAATTTGAAATGACTAAGTTTAATATATCGGACACTCATTTCATATGACTTGTTATTCTTTCATACACGGCAAGTAAAACGCTGGATCTCGAACAGAGGTCAGAATACAGAAGAAAGAAAATGAACACGGACATCCTACACATCTTACATGAGGTATATAACACAAGACAAATCATTCAGTCATTGGTGCTGACCTTTACATCTCCTTTCTCCCCGTCAGTTTTCTCCCTTTCCTTTTCTTTGTCTTTACTCCTTTCTTTCTTTTCCTTCCTTTCATCCCGACTGCGGTCTTTATCGCTCCTGCGCTCACGGTCCTTCTCTCTTTCCTTGTCCCTCTTCTTCTCCTTCTTATGTCTGTAGGGAGAGGAAAGTTAAAAGCTTATGAAACAAAGTCTCCAAATCCAAAGAGAAGTGTAGTAGTTGACTGTCTAAAATGGCTTATTTCCAGGTTACCTTAAAGAAACCTTTACATTTGAATCTAAATAAATTATTTGAGTGAGTGTTCTCAGGGCATTTACAGTTACACTTTGTAAACAAAATGTCTCGCCATTTTCAGTCTCAAAATAGCAATGAAATACCACTGGCAGCATATTGAAAATGTGTTCACTAAGGAAATTCTCTTGTTCTATGAGAATCGAGATCCCCAAAACACCAACCTTCTAGGAGAGGGAGTCCTGGAGACTTTCCTCTTGGGGGATTTCTTAGGAGATCGGCTGGCACTGCGAGTCCTTCTCCGCTTTCTATACCAAACAGCATGAAAAAAAAAAAAGTTTTAAATATCTGACCAATCAACAACATGTTGAGACAGAATGGTGAAACAGAGCCACAAGTCAGACATGCGGCTCTGACCAATGAAAGCTGCACTAACCGATCGATACTGCGAGACCTCCTGGCAGTACTGTAGCTTTTCGGAGGTGTTTTGGAGCGCTTTTTATCCCGCTCCTCCTTCTTCCTATCCCTGTGGATCGGAGACAAGTTAATTACATCTGATCAACATTTCTTATTGTATATTGGGATTAGAGTTGTGATAACGAGGTAGAGAGTAATCACAGGGCGGTCTCAGAAGTTCAGATCGTGCAGCTTGAGGATTAAGAATGGGTCAAGTCTGTGCTCTGTGGCTCACCTGGACTTGCTTGGTGATGGTCTGCTCCGGTCTTTGGAGTGGGACCTCCCACTCCTCCTTCGGGGGCTCTTGGAGCGCCTCCTGTTCCTGGAGTGCGAGCGTCGCCTTGACCTGCTCTTTGAACGCCTGCAGATCACACAAACACAACATTAGTCTCTACCCTTAATATGAAAACAAAACAAAAAAACGTACTACCTTTACTTTTAACACAATCCAAATTATTTGTCAGGGGAATAGAGTTTGTGTTCACCTGTGTCTGGAGCGAGAACGGGACCTTCTGCGTCTAGACCTGGACCTGGAACGCGAGTGCTTCCTCTTGCTCTCCTTGTCTGCACAAACAAAACATGAAATTACTTTGGTAGAGCAAATAATAGCTTATAGCTAGGGCTACCAGTAATTTATCAGATATAATATATCCTTTGGAGATGCAATGCTTGGGCTACTCACTCCCAGGCTCGATGGCAGCAGAGATGAGTGACTGAGCCTCTCTGACCCTCTTCATGGCCTCTTCTATCTCTTTGTTGGAGGAGTCTGCCTTCAGGCCCGGATTCATGTTGATGTTCATGTTCATCCCTACACCCATGTGGTTCATTCTGAAGAAGAGGACATTATTTAGTGGTGATTATAAACCGGGTAGTTTGGGTACCGAGATGCTGATAGGCTGAAACAGCATTCCAGCCGTGTGTATATCAGACCATATACTAAGGGTATGACACAAAACTACTTGTTTACTGTCATACGTATGTTGGCAAACGGTTTACAAAGCAATAAGGCACCTCGGGTTTGTGGTATGAGGAGGGGTGGTATATAGCCAATATACATCTGCTAAGCGCTGTATCTAGGCCCTCCGTGCACAAGAACAGCCCTTAGGCGTGGTATATTGGCTATATAACACACCTCCTCAGGCCTTATTGCTTAATTAGAACACACTGGAGGGTCATCCAACAAATGAAAAGCTCATAGGTGTTTGATGTCTTGTAATGGACATTTTCTAGAGGCATGATGACTTACTTTGGATCCACCTGCGACATAAACTTCAGAAGCTGGTCAGTGGGAAATGACTGTTGGGGAAGAAGAGTGAAGAAAAGTGTGAAATATATAATATACAAGTTAGATATCTGATATCCTTTAAACATTTCCCTTCAACACCAGCAGTTGTGTGCGCACACAAAAATATCACCAGATTTCAAGCCAACACTCACCTGGGGGTTCATATTCATATTGGGGTTTGGAAACCCGAACGCTGCCATCGCTTCCAAGGAGGGACCGCCGAAAGGATTGCCACCCATCTACAAAAAAACAACAGCACACCATTAACCCTTTCATTGTCTATATATACACGAGCGGACAATTATCAAGTCATTAAGGCAGATGTTTAATTTGAATAACTTAAGGACCACAGAATTAAACAGAACAATTAAACATTGTATCTCTGTGCTGAGGACCCACCTGTGGATAGGACATGGGGTTTGGTGTTGGGAGAAGTCCTACCTGTGGATTAGACATGGGGTTTGGTGTTGGAAGGAGGCCTCCTCCGGGCAGAATCCCTGCAACAGCATTTGCTGGCGCCAGCAGTGACAAAGCTTTAGCCTCCTCCGGGATAACACCTACAGAAAAACCAAACAGGCATTAGGGGAAGAAGAGAACATCAACGTCTAGACTCTACAGAAAAGGAGAGACATTTTGAAAGAAAAAAAAAAAAAAAAAAAAGATGACTTGCTCAAGTATTCTTCAAAAACATTTGTAAAGGTTTCAATACTGTTACCTTTGATAGCTGCTAGATTTGAGAAGGTTTGTTCCCTTTATTATTTTAACCAGTGTAGATTGAAAAATAACTACGATTGGGAAAATAGTATATCACAATACACACTACTCCAGTGAACACTGCCAAGATTGTATCACCTGAACGTGTTTTTTAAGTCATGAACCAAACGTTAGCTAGCACAGCGGCTTCTCCAGTGGGGTGTGCTCTCAATTTTCATTTAGATTGAACAAGCGACTCACGTTGACGGCTTCACTACTAAGGAGCACATAGAGAAAAATCGAGATACACAAAACAAAAAGAATTTCAGAGAGTTGGAGGTCAACAGTGATTACTGACATTTCTACTACTTACCAGCAATACAGTTATAAGTAGGGAAAAAACCCCAGCTAGCATTCACATTTTGGGTAGGTGATATCTACGCTCCCAAGAACCTTACCTGTCACTGCATATGCAACAAATGAACCAATGCCTTTTATTTAAGTGTAAAATCAACTTGGCAACATTAGATTAGCTTGTTTGCCTAACATAGTGATAAGAAAAATAAAAAAAACTATGGTTTCAGATCTCAATGTTGCCATTGCTACCTAAAAAAAGAAAACACACAATATCTTAATCAAGATACAATAGCAAAAAATAACATGTTTTTTTTACAGAAGACACACAAACACACTCACAAACAACATTTAAAAAGGGCACACGGGGGAGAGAATTTAGCTGCAGGAGACAAAACGGTTGGGTGGTATTTTCAGCAGGGCCTGGTATACAGGACTGGCTGAGCCAGGAAAAAGAACTGTAAAACACAACAACAAAAAAGAAAGACCACTGTTAAAGAGAGAGCACTGAACCAGTTGCCATTGCCATGTGGGGTGGATATCTAAGACAATTAACAACTAGATACAGTCAGGAACCTTAAAGTACAACATAGAAAACACAGAGATTTGCTATTTTAATCCGCCAATTTCAGGGACAGAGTGGTGAGTGAGTGCATGTAATTTCTTGCTAAATTTAAATTGGATACTATTGGTCACCCAATTCCCCAAACCAGGAAGTGCCTTAACGCTAAAGGTGAAAAAATATATGAAATGCAGGTATACCAATAGCTGTGTTATTGAGAAGTGTATAGTTTACTGTTCTGTTACTCTGCTATGGTTTACTTCTTACCACTTGGATCCAATGAGAAAACCAGATTGGACATTATACAGGTCAGATTATTAACACACCTGTTTTGATAAATATGTACTTGTGAGCAGCCAAGAAATGTTTGTGTAATACATGTGATATGCATTATAGTATTAACAGTAATATATATGCTACTGCATTCAATTTAAACTATAAAATACCCTAAAGAAGAGAAAATGAGAGAGAAAGAGAGAAGAAAGGACACAGGAAAAAAGAGAAAGAGAAGGGTCTGGGGGGGCTGCTTGAACGCTTGCTGGCCTTTTGTAAATGCCTACAATCCCCTGTTGGCAGGCAGAGGACCACTTTCAGCCATCAAGGAGGGGGCTCTGCTTTTGCCTTCTCCACTACAACAAATCACACACACAAATAACAGAGAGAAGTTTAATAGAGGATAGTCCAATATGGGGGAGAAAATAAAAAGCATGGTTAAGTTTTTATACACATGTAAGTTCATCTCTGCTTTCTTTTGAGGAGGTGCGTCTGTCTGCCCATGGGTCTGGGCTTGTTCAGCCCTCTCAGTCGGAGCAAGTCCCAGTCCCTAAAGCAGACCTTGGTATACTGTGCTTACTGGTGGAGGAGGACAAAGAATTGGCTCTGGAGACTACTACAGACTACTCAAGGTCATCTGTGTTGTTTAGTGTCTACCAAGTCCAATGCATCATGGAAGACGTTATGACCTTACAGTGTGGCAGAAACTGTATATAAGACATACGTGTATGGTTATAGGTATGGTCTTTAGTTCCACAGTATACCAAGGGTCTGGGTTGTGAGAGCTGGTATAGACACCTCTCTCCTTGCAATTAGCAGAGGGGTCGTACAAGATAGGACAGAAAGAGTGGCATGACATCATTGATCACAGAATCAGATAGGCTTGTCAGATCAAAAATGGTTACTATTCAATTCAATGGGGTTTATTGGCATGGGAAACATATGTTTACATTGCCAAAGCAAGTGAAATTGATATAATCTGAAATAGTTAGGATACACGCTTAACAGTGGCTCAAGCCACAGGCTCATATTACTCCATCCTGAAATCAATGGGGGCGTCAGGCGTCACTCTCCCATCACTACATCATACAATCAAGGATCATTCATACAGAAAGGGAAGAACAAATCACCAACCTTCGGCAAAAGGGACGACGATCAGCGCCCTGTCCACGAAGACTGTGTTGGTCAGATGTTGAGACACCCCCACGGACTCGGACTCTTTGAACTTCACAAAACACACACGCGACGTCACTGGCAGAGGCGACTCACTGCAATAAAAACCGTTTTTGTAGTTAACTAACATTAGTTAGTCCGCTAGCGACACCATAATAGATTGTATATAGCAAAACATCCCCTAAGTAGCTAGGCAAACTATCGTTACCCAACTATAGTAGTTAATGATTCGCCTTCTTAGGTTTCGGGGACGGCCCGAGATGGGGCCTCCTGATGCTAACGTTAGCATCCTTAATAATAATACTACATTGAAATCAATTAAATCACAAAGTGGTAAGAAGTGATTAACTAAACAAACAATAACTGTATATAGTTAGCAACAACCGTTCAACAAATATGAGCTACTTACTCTGGTGGAAACAATTTGAGTTCTTCAATGGTTCCAAGAAACCCGAACAGCATTCGCATCTGCTCGGATGTTGTGCTTGGCGACACGTTCGTCACCTGCACTACGTTCGTGGTACAATTCATGTTTTCACAAAATAGTAAAAACAAATATATATATATAAACAATTACCTCTCTATTTCAGAAGTATTACTGTACAAATATAGCCAATTAGTTGCTATCCTCGTCGAAGGCGTTTTATAAACTCAAATAAAGATCTCGATTCGTTTCGCCGCCATGTTGTTTAGCTTGAATACACAAAACAGCGCATGCGCATTGTGAAAGTCCTGCGGTAATGTAGCTTAGTGGTAATGTGTGCCAGGAGAGGTCGCTCTCTCCCAGGAATCAAATGTGAAATTTCTCACGTTTCGGTGGCATGTATTAAACAGTGAATTTGATTTCTAGGCTAATTGAAATAGATGGTGCAACTCAGGCCAATAGATATTTTATGTTCAGATGGTAATCATAATGAAAACAGACATTGACTCTTTGAATATGCTTTCACAAAAGTGAAACAAACAAGCAAGAGCAATTGTTACTCTTCTGTCTGGTCCTCACTGTTTTGTGCCATGTCTCTCAGCTCCTTTTAGCTCAGTCCAAATCTCAGGGGTGGTGGGTGGTATTCTGGCCTATCTCTGTTTGTCATTCATTTTTGAAGGTCATTTGTATCTGATGCTGTAAAGGGCTGTGGGAGTACACAATCTGTTATTCGGTTGAAGGTCCCTCTTTATCTCCATAAAGTGTGTAAATGTTTTTGGTTATGTCACTTGACCTCAACCAAGCGCTATTATAAGACGTACGTGTGCATTTAGTGTGTTTTCAGTCTGTACTGTGTGTTGTTTGTGAATACACTCTATTACCTTCATATCTAATTCGGTCTCACACACTCCTGAGCAAACACAGACACATACATTAGATCCAGTCCAGGGCACTGACTGATTAGGTAGCCTACAGGTGGAGAAGTGGAGTATGCCACTAAAATAGTAATTAAACTAGAGATAGTTATTGAGCTTATTCCAAAATGACACTAATTAACTACAAGATTGCTGTAAAACACTATGACAGGGGGAGAGTAGTTTGATAAATCGTGAGGTGAAAACTGAGCTGCACTTCCTAACCTCCTGCCAAATGTATGACCTTATTAGAGACTAATATTTCCCTCAGATTAGACAGACACACAAAGAATTCCAAAAGAAATCCAATGGTCTATCTATTGGGTGAAATACCACAGTGTACAACCACAGCAGAAAGATTTGTGGCATGGTGCCACAAGAAAAGGGCAACAAGTGAAGAACAAACACCATTGTAAATATAACCCATTGTAAATCTAACCTATATTTATGTTTATTTAATTTCCCATTTGTATTTTAACTATTTGCAACATAATACAACATTTGAAATGTGAAATGTATTCTTTTGGAACTTTTCTGTGTCATTTATTTTACACTTTTGTTTATTATCTATTTCACTCCCATGCCGATAAATTGAAATTAAATATTAAAAGTGTTGTGGGATGAATTGTCATGGGGAAAAAAGAGGTTGTTTATATAAAAACGTGGGGGGAGAGTAGTCTGAATTGGGTTCTGGAGGTGTACTCCAACTCATACATCGCACTCACATGCCAGCCATGAGTGTTTCCAAGCCAGTGAGGTTCACATCCACCAGTAGTGCTGGAGAGATGCACTGGCTGGTTTCTCCTGTAAAGACAGCTCACAATGGCCCATGTTCTCTGTGCACTCACTCACCCAGATCAGGTGATACCCTGCTAGGGCAGTGATTGGCTCTTGTCTCAGACCTTCCCCAAGGTGATTGGTTGAGTGACTAGCACCCTGCACGTGACCTCTACAATGAGCTTCCTCCCACATGACCAGAGGAAGCGTGAATGATCTTATATAGTTTGAAATCAGCCCAGACAATCTCTATTACGGTTTTATGACAACATTTAAAATTTACTTCTAAAATTAACCATAATTATAGAATATAATTTATATGTATTATTTATATGAAAATTCCTACATAGGCACAGTTGTCTGCGTTTGTTTCTGCATCTACTACAAAATCAGACAACCTAAAGTGAAGCATCATGGGAATATGCAAATCAGGACAGCTATGATTGGCAAGTTAAGGGATAGTTTGTGATTTTTGGCAATCTACTTCCCCAAGTGGATACCACTCATGGATGTAATTTATGTTCATCCCATCCCAGTAGACAGCAGCAGTGTACTTTAAGAAAATAATGTGTTAGTCTTAGTAAAATGAAAATCATACGAAAGAGTGCTTTTAAAAAAATATGTCTTTATTTTAAAACTGTTTATTTTTGATAATTTGGGGCTTTTTTGATAATTTGGGATTTTTTTAATCAATAATGACTAATTATGTATACATTTCAATCAGGACTAACTAATCAGAATACTATTATGTTACTGTATAGATGTATGAATGTTCTTTTAATCCTAGTACTGAATATAATGTGTGTAATTATAAATCAAGAATTAGAACAATGACTGTCTGTTCCTTGGTAGAAATGAATTAACTTATCGTCAGACTGGCTAGAATGCTTATATACACAGGAAGACCTTGGCTCGGTCATAAATTATATAAATTGGTGGGAGAACTATACTGCCATTGTACCAGAGTGGAGAAGAGACGGGGCAGTTCGAAAACTAATGACGTTATTTTCAGTTTATAACCTGTGGTAAATTGTATCGTGTTCAGTACTCTCGAGAATAAACGCTACTGATTGATTTTGAGACTGGTCTCTGTCCATTTTATGCAAATAAGTATCTTACAAATTCTTAGGAGTGGGAGGGGTGTTAAATTGATTTGGTTAAATAAAACATAAAGGAATTTAATTCCTGTAACAGTTACCTTTGCTGCAGAGGAAGTTCTTTACAGTTACCAACCTCAGAAATTGCAGCTCAAATAAATGCGTCAGATAGTTCAAGTAACAGATACATCTCAACATCAACTGTTCAGAGGAGACTGCGTGAATCAGGCCTTCATGATCAAATTGCTGCAAAGAAACTACTACTAAAGGACACCAATAAGAAGAAGAGACTTGCTTGGGCCAAGAAACACGAGCAATGGACATTAGACCGATGGAAATCTGTCCTTTGGTCTGATGAGTTCAAATGTGTGATTTTTGTTTCCAACCGCCATGTCTTTGCGAGACGCAGAGTCGGTGAACAGATGATCTCTGCATGTGTGGTTCCCACCATGAAGCATGGAGGAGGAGGTGTGATGGTGTGGGGGTGCTTTGCTGGTGACTCTGTCTGTGATTTATTTACAATTCAAGGCACACTTAACCAGCATGGCTACCACAGCATTCTGCATTTGTTTTTCAACAGGACAATGACCCAACACAACTCCAGGCTGTGTGAGGGATATTTGACCAAGAAGAATAGTGATGGAGTGCTGCATCAGATGACCTGGCCTCCACAATCACCCGACCTCAACCCAATTGAGATGGGTTGGGATGAGTTGGGCCACAGAGTGAAGGAAAAGCAGCCAACAAGTGCTCAGCATACGTGGGAACTCCTTCAAGACTGTTGGAAAAGCATTCCAGGTGAAGCTGGTTGAGTGAATTCCGAGAGTGTGCAAAGCTGTCATGAAGGCGAAGGGTATCTACTTTGAAGAATATAAAATATATTTTTTAAATGATTCCATTAGTTATTTCATAGTTTTGATGTCTTCACTATTATTCTACAATGTAGAAAATAGCCAAAATAAAGAAAACCCTTGAATGAGTAGGTGTTCTAAAACTTTTGACCGGTAGTGTGTACAGTGGCAATCAAAAGTATGTGAACCCTTTGGAATTAACTTGATTTCTGCATAAATTGGTCAAAAAATTTGATCTGATCTTCCTCTAAGTCACAAAAATAGACAAACGCAGTGTGCTTAAACTAAAAACACACGAATTATTGTATTTTTATTGTCTATATTAAATAACTATTTTTAACCTTCACAGTGTAGGTTGGGGAAAGTATGTGAACCCCTAGGCTAATGACTTCTCCAAAAGCTTATTGGAGTCAGGACTCCTCTAACCTGGAGTCCAATCAATGAGATGAGATTGGAGCTGTTGGTTAGAGCTGCTCAGCAATATAAAAAACACTCAAAAATGTGAGTTTGCTATTTACATGAAGAATTGCCTGAAGTGGCCCATGCCTCGAACAAATGAGGTCTCAGAAGACCTACGATTAAGAATTGTTGACTTGCATAAAGCTGGAAATGTTTACAAAAGTATCTCCAAAAGCCTTGATGTTCATCAGCCCACGTTAAGACAAAGTATCTATAAATGGAAAAAGTTCAGCACTGTTGCTAATCTCCCTAGGAGTGGCCGTCCTGCAAAGATGACTGCAAGAGCACAGAGCAGAATGCTCAATTAGGTTAATGAAGACTTACAGAAATCTCAGGAAAATGCAAACATCTCTGTTGACAAGTCTACGATATGTAAAACACTAAACAAGAATGGTGTTCATGGGAGGACACCACGGAAGAAGCCACTGCTGTCCAAAAAAAACCATTGTTGCACATCTGAAGTTTGCAAAAGAGCACCTGAATGTTCCACACCACTACTGGCAAAATATTCAGTGGACAGATGGAACTGAAGTTGAGTTGTTTGGAAGGAAGGAACACACAACATTATGTGTGGAGAAAAAAAGGCACAGCATACCAACATCAAAACCTCATCCCAACTGTAAAATCTGGTGGAGGGAGCATGATGGTTTGGGGCTGCTTTGCTGCCTTAGGGCCTGGACAACTTGCTATCATAGACAGAAAAATGAATTCCCAAGTTTATCAAGACATTTTGCAGGAGAATGTAAGGCTATCTGTCCGCCAATTGAAGCTCAACAGAAGTTGGGTAATGCAACAGGACAACAACTCAAAACACAGAAGTAAATCAACAGAATGGCTTCAACAGAAGAAAATACACCTTCTGGAATGGCCCAGTCAGAGTCCTGACCTCAACCCGATTGAGATGCTGTGGCATGACCTCGAGAGCAGTTCACACCAGACATCCCAAGAATATTGCTGAACTGAAACAGTTTGTGAAGAGGAATGGTCCAAAATTCCTCCTGACCATTGTGCAGGTCTGATACGCAACTACAAAAAACATTTTGTTTAGGTTATTGCTGCCAAAGGAGGGTCAACCAGTTATTAAATCCAAGGGTTCACATACTTTTCCCACCCTGCACTGTGAATGTTTGCACAGTTTGTTAAAAAAGACATGAAAACATAGAATTGTTTGTGTGTTATTAGTTTAAGCAGACTGTATTTGTCTATTGTTGTGACTTAGATGACGATCAGATCAAATTGTATGACCAATTTATGCAGAAATCCAGGTAATTCCAAAGGGTTCACATACTTTTTCTTGCCCATGTATATATATATAATCTCTGCAATACTACTATCCACCTAGCAATTGTATGAAGTTGGTTTTAGCTACTCTCCCCACACACTTTTACAACTATTAGTCAAAGTTACGTGGAAAGTTATGTGTGTTAGTTGTGGGGGTGCCTGTGGAGCTGGAGATCGGAGGTGTCCGGTGAGAAAAGGGCAGATTGAGGTTGTCAGAGTAGTACAGAAGGTGTTATATGCCGAAGCAGTAAAGAGAGTTGTTTTTTTATTTTTATTTTTTCTTTCAGATAAGTTTTATTATCGCATTTCCTTTAAAACAGCTCATATATATTCTTGTGTAAAAAGTACATGTTGTTAAAACCACTTTTCTATGTAACACCTCCAATTCTGTAAAAGCCATTTCAAACGTGTACAAATGAATTAACAAAAGTAAAACATTTTTAAGACATGGAAAACATGTTTAAAAGTCACTTTGTTAAAAGCTGTCTTCGGTCATTTGTACAGGAGCGGGGTGAGTCCTTAAACTCGCCTCCTCCTGCTCTTCCGAATATATCACCATCCTGTCCTTCGGGGCTAAGAGGAGATCCCTCCCCTTGGCGCATTGCCCTAGGCGCCGCAGCGCTGTCAGGCTGTGGCCACCGGGACCTTGTGTGTTGGTGGGGGACCCTTCGCATGGGGTCGAGGCCCCCTTTCTTCTGTACCACCCCAGGGCTTCTGTGGCTACCATGGCCACTGCCTGGGGGGTGGTCTCTACTCGTTTCACTACCAGCCGGTTGCGGGAGGACCACAGTGCATCCTTCAGACACGTGAGGGTGGGCCAGAGCTTGGTGAAGGCCTTCGGTGGAATACGGCCCACCCCATACAGCACGAGCTGGGGTATTAGGTCCTTCCCTGCAGGCAGACATGGGGAGATAAGGGGGCTTGCTTCCTTCCACAGGTCCCTGGCGGCTCTGCGCTCCCAGAGCAAGTGCATCACCGACTCCTCTTGGCAACAGCCTGGTCGGGGGCATGCGGATATCCTCGCCATGCCCCGGGAGTGCTTAACGGCCCTGATCGGGAGGATCTCGTAGGCACCCATCCAGGACAGGTCCCTGTGCCAATTCAGGAGAGCAGGATGGGCCACGTTATGCCAATCCGTTATGGGCTCGCCTATAGCAAGCCCGCGCACTGGACACACTGGTTCCCGCTCCTGCACAAGAGAGAGAAGAGAGCGGTGTTTAAGTTAAAACCGTGACTGCTTCTTTTTCCAGTTTAAAATGTCTTAAAAACTTCTGGAGCTGGACTAAGTGTGTGTGGGGCAGGAAAAAAACTGGGGCTCGCAGGTCGACTAGGATCAGCCTCAGGGTTCTGAGGTAAGATCCCAGCCAGAACCGTGCGATGGCCTGAGTCTTGTTGTTGACCGGGGAGGTGGCAAGAGTGAGATGTAAGGCTGTGTAGCAGCTGCCCAGGAACAAGTAGAGGTCAGGCAAGCCTTTCCCCCCCTTGGACCTGGGCCTCTTGACCACCTCTCTCCTCAGCCTCTCCCACTTTCTTCCCCACAGGAGGTAGAACAGCATCCGTTCCAGAGCTAAAAGAGTTCTTCATGGGGGGAAGAAAAAAAGTTTTGAAAATGACACAAATATACATTTTCACAAAGTCTGCTGCCTCAGTTTGTATGATGGCAATTTGCAAATACTCCAGAATGTTATTTAGAGTTATCAGATGTATTGCAATTCATTGCAAAGTCTCTCTTTAACATGCAAATTAACTGAATCCCCAAAAAACATTTCCACTGCATTTTAGCCCTGCCACAAAAGGACAAGCTGACAAGCTCAGTGATTCTCTCGTTAACACAGGTGTGAGTGTTGGCGAGGACAAGGCTGGAGATCAGTCTGTCATGCTGATTGAGTTTGAAATACAGACATGCTTCAAAAGGAGGGTGGTGCTTGGAATCATTGTTCTTCCTCTGTCAACCACAGTTACCTCTGTCAACCACAGTTATCCTTACTGGCAAGGATATTGCTGCCAGTAAGATTGCACCTAAATTAACCATTTATCGGATCATCAAGAACTTCAAGGAGAGCGATTCAATTGTTGTGAAGAAGGCTTCAGGGTGCCCAAGAAAGTTCAGCAAGTGCCAGGACCGTCTCCTAAAGTTGATTCAGCTGCGGGATCGGGGCACCACCAGTACAGAGCTTGCTCAGGAATGGCAGCAGGCAGGTGGGAGTGCATCTGCACGCACAGTGAGGCAAAGACTTTTGGAGGATGGCCTGGTGTCAAGAACGGCAGCAAAGAAGCCACTTCTCTCCAGGAAAAACATCAGGGACAGACTGATATTCTGCAAAAGGTACAGGGATTGGACTGCTGAGGACTGGGGTAAAGTCATTTTCTCTGATGAATCCCCTTTCCAATTGTTTGGGGCATCCGGAAAAAAGCTTGTCAGGAGAAGACAAGGTGAGCACTACCATCAGTCCTGTGTAAAGCATCCGCTACCATCAGTCCTGTGTAAAGCAGACCATTCATGTGTGGGGTTGCTTCTCAGCCAAGGGAGTGGGCTCACTCACAATTTTGCCTAAGAACACAGCCATGAATAAAGAATGGTACCAACACATCCTCCGAGAGCAACTTCTCCCAACCATCCAGGAAGTTTGGTGATGAACAATGCCTTTTCCAGCATGATGGAGCACCTTGCCATTAGGCAAAAGTGATAACTAAGTGGCTCGGGGAACAAAACATCGATATTTTGGGTCCAAGGCCAGGAAACTCCCCAGACCTTAATCCCATTGAGAACTTGTGGTCAATCCTCAAGAGGCGCATGGACAAACAAAAACCAACAAATTCTGACAAACTCCAAGCATTGATTATGTAAGAATGGGCTGCCATCAGTCAGGATGTGGCCCAGAAGTTAATTGACAGCATGCCAGGGCCGATTGCAGAGGTCTTGAAAAGGAAGAGTCAACATTGCAAATATTGACTCTTTGCATCAATTTCATGTAATTGTCAATAAAAGCCTTTGACATGCTTGTAATTGTACTTCAGCATTCCATAGTAACATTTGACAAAATATCAAAAGACACTGAAGCAGCAAACTTTTGTGGAAATTAATATTTGTGTCATTCTCAAAACCTTTGGCCACGACTGTATGTTAAAACATCCCCCATGGTTTCCTCACACACATCCTTTACTCCAAACAGTTCCCCATAAAAATCCTCCACTACTTCCTTTATTCCTTCTGTATCTGTTTTTAAAACCCCATCTTTATTTTTTAAATCTGTCATTGTTCTACCTTTATTGTTTTCTTTAAAAAGTACCTTGTGCACTTCTCCCCCTCTTCTAATTCTCTTTCCTTACTTCTTAAAATAACCCCCTTACTTTTCTGTTCTGCTAAAAAAATGCAGTTTCCTTTTTTACTTCTTTAATTTCATGGTTAAAATCAAAGCCCTGTTGACCTAGATTAAAATACCTTTCCAGTCGCCTCTGCAGTCCCACCATGCGTCTATCTTTTTCTTTGCATTTCGTCTTTCCTATCTCTCTGAAGAAGGTCCTCGTCCTACCCTTCACCATTTCCCACCCCCGTGCTCGTGTGTCAAAGAAGTCCTGTAGCGTTCACTGGCTGAACAGCTCCCTGTACTGACTAACTACTCTATCATCTTCTAAAAGGGAGCAGTTCAGTTTCCAGGGCCCTCTTCCTACAGTCACACGTGAAGTTAGTGATCTGAGAAGAAAGCAGGGGTTATTCTAGCATCAGTTGGGGAACAGTCCCGGGTAAACAGACAGTCAATGCAAGAGGTTCTGGTGCCGTCACCACTGGTCCAGGTGAAGCCCTCTTCTCTTGGATGCAGGGTTTTAAAACAGTCAGTCAGTTTAAAATCCCTGCACAGCCCTTGCAATAAAACACGACCTATCTACCTTAAATCTTTTCCCACCCCTCTCCTGTCTGTTCTACTTAAAACACAATTAAAATCCCCACACACCACTAGAGGATCCCTCCCTAGCATGTGGGACTGCGGGTCTTCTTCTACCGGTCATGTTTGTCGTTAAAACCATACACATTTAGCACATTAAAATCCCTCGTTTAAAAGTGCAATTGGCTGAAAGAGCATGCCCACCTACCACCGCCGTGCTCCCCCCCACCACTACCTGTGGGGGTCTTGATTAAAATGGCAACACGGTCATTCTTGTTAAAATTGGAACCACTCCAAATGGAGGGCCCGTGCTGCCACTTATCCTGCCATTTACTATGAGAGGATAAAAAAGGTAGACAGCACTCCTGTAATAAAAACACATCTGAGTTAAACCTTTCTAAAAAAGGATAAAACCGACTGTGCTCTTACTTCCGTTTTTACGCACCTGACATTTATTGTGGTGATGTTAAAAGCCAATAAAAGGGGTGAGTAAAAACAGTGCTAAAAAAGAAGGCATTTTAAAAACAATTTAAATGGGTTACTTTTCAGGTACTTTCTCGCTCTCACTCTAGGGTAAAGGGGGTTGGCAGGGAGAGGAAGTTAAAACGGGACTTAAAAAGGAGATTTGGTTGGGGGAGTTGGAGGGGAAGGTTCTAGGTTCTTCCTCCCCCTGGGAGCTCTCCCATTCCACTTTGCCCCTTTTCTCCTCACCCTGTTTGGGGTTGGAGAGCTCCTCAGCATTTCTTGTTTGTGGGGGAAGGTTTTCCTCCAGAGTCTCCCCCCTTCTCCCGTATTTCCTGACACCGTCTTCATGGTGCTGTCCGTTCCCGTGCTGTCTGGCCCACTTGGGGAGCTCTCACTCAAAACATCTCCAGAGCCATCTTTCTCTGCACTTTTTCCTTCAGGGGTCACATCAGTCTGGGGCAGGGGGATTGAGTGGGAAGGGTTTTGTCCTCTTCTCCCACTTCTTCCACCACTGCACCTTCCGCACCCTCCACTACAGCCACCACCTCCGCTACCACCGGCTCTACAACCGCCTCCTCCACCACCTCTGCAACTGCCGTTCCTTCCATCTGGCACTCGGAAGACCAGTCCGCGACCACCATCTTCCTCCTGCAGGCCCTGACCTTATTGGCCCAGGAAGAGGGGCAGCCGCGGATGAGGTGGGACCGCTCGCCACAGAGGTTGCACGACCTTCCGTTCGTGCACTCCTCGTAGCGGTGGCCCACCTCCCGGCACTTTATGCAGACCACCACACAGGCGCCTGTTAGGTGACCATGTTCACCACACTTACAGCACAGCTTGGGTTGGTCCTGGTAGTAAACATGGCCCCTGTTCTCTCTGAGGACTATGGTGGATGGGATGACTTTCAACCCAGCATAGCCCCCAGGACCCTCCCTCTGCTGGACAGTGACCATCCAGGCCCCTGTCCAGATCCCATTGGGATCCTTCACCTGGACCAGGGTCCCCCTCACATTGCAGTACCTGCCCAGCCATACTGCAACATCCTCCAGCTATACGGTTTCATTGTACATATGGATAGCAACCGTTTTAATGCTATTATCCGTCAGCTTGGTCAACTCAAACATCATTGTCAGGGACCCCTGGGTGTTCAGGGCATTCTGGAGTTTCCCTTAGTCCACTCTGTTCGTAACATATTCTCGTTTTGGGGACAGGAAATTGTATTGAGATCAAATGTTTCATCGTTAAAAATATTTGCAGAATATCAGACAAAATCGTTCCATCTTCTCCCACTTCTGTCCACTGCACTTCTCCTCATTACGCTAAGCGGATGCTTCACATTTATACATCTGGAATGGGGCGCACGCAAGTTGACAGTTATTGCAGATGCGTTCTTTGGTAGCTGAAGGAATTATTGGATTTCCTCATCCAAATATGACAATTTGGTAATTTCTAAGGTATAAAACCCCTGTCTGAATATGGTTTAGTTAGTTTACCAAAGTAATTGATTACTTTCTGCAAGTTATTCACCTCTAAAACTCATAAGGTAGCAACGATATTAGATAGCCAGATCAGCTAGCTAGCTCAAGAACTAGCTTGCATACAAGGAAACTTCCACGACCAGAACCAAAATAAAAGAAATTGAGAAATCATCAGATGGACAATTAACAGCAAAATATGGTATGGTTTTGGGTACTCCTCTTTAGAATTTGTATTTTGTATTTATTATGGATCCCTTTTAGGCTACTCTTCCTGAGGTCTGGCAAAATTAAGGCAGCTATTTTAAAAACATTATAATACATTCATTACAGAATTCACAACACACTAAGTGTGTGCCTTCAGGCCCATACTCCACTACCATATATCTACAAAAAAAAAATCTATGTGTACATGTGTGTATAGTGAGTATGTTATCATGTGTGTGTATGCATGTGTCTGTACCTATCTTTGTGTTGCTTCACAGTCCCTGCTGTTCCACAAGGTGTATTTTTATCTGTTTTTAAAAATCTGATTCTATTGCTTGCATCAGTTACCTGATGTGGAATAGAGTTCCATGTAGTCATGGCTCTATGTAGTAATGTGCACCTCCCATAGTCTATTCTGGACCTGGGGACCGTGAAGAGACCTCTTGTGGCATGTCTTGTGGGGTATGCATGGGTGTCTGAGCTGTGTGCTAGTCTTTTACCAGACAGCTCGATGCATTCAACATGTCAATACCTCTCACAAATACAAGTAGTGATGAAGTCAATCTCTCCTCTCTGTGTACATCCAAGGGCCAGCCATGTTTCCCTGTTCTGAGCCAATTGCAATTTTCCTAAGTCCCTCTTTGTGGCACCTAACCACACAACAGATCAGTAGTCCAGGTGCAACAAAACTAGAGCCTGTAGGACCTGCCTTGTTGATAGTGCTGTTAAGAAGGTAGAGCAGCGCTTTATTATGGATAGACTTCTCCTCATCTTAGCTACTGTTGTATATGTTTTGACCATGATAGTTTACAATCCAGGGTTACTCCAAGCAGGGTTACTTACCAAGCAAGGTTACTCTCAACATTATTTATTACAAGATTTAGTTGAGGTTTAGGTTTTAGTGAATGATTTGTCGCAAATACAATGTTTTTAGTTTGAACTATTTAGGACTAACATATTCCTTCCCAACCATTCAGAGATGAACTGCAGGTCTTTGTTAAGTGTTGCAGTCATTTCAGTCATTGTAGTAGCTGACCAAACCACTGGCATGTCATTAGTAATGATTGAAGAAAAAAAGGGGCCTAGACAGCTGCCCTGGGGAATTCCTGATTCTACCTGGATTATGTTTGAGAGGCTTCCATTAACCCTTTCATGCGTGAGTTCCAAATATCTCTAACGGTCGCCCCAGCGCGAGTTGTTTTATGCACGTGATGTTAGAATGTTCTCTCCATTCCAGAATGTGATTGATACGTAACAGTACATTTTATCCGCGCTGCCCTCAAACTAAAGCACGCAGCCTGTTTATATTTATAGGTTGTTTTAACTTCAATTTCAAATGATTTTCTAACAAGTTTTTATTTTCTAAAAACAGTTTGAATTTAGGTGTGTTTCGCCTCCTCATTCATTCACATCAAAATAATCATTTTTACTTTTGCGGATAATTACATTTTTGGGACATTTCTGACACTGACAAAATTCCCCAAGCACTTCCCAATTGTTTGTGCAGTTCACGTCTGCAGACATTTGCTCATCTCCCGTCAGAACAGGATCTGCACAGTGTTCACATTTTCCATTCCACATTTCTATTGTAGCGTACTGTATGTATGGAGCATAATATATTTGTGTATATTCTTTATCACCGCGGACACGTGAGGTAACGTTATTCATTTTATAACCTTTATGGTGTTATAGTCAATCGTGCTTATGTAGCCACATTCTTCTATTAGCTCTGTAAAACAATGCTAAATGCGTCAGAGAAGTATTATCTTGTGTTGTATTTTGAAGCTACATGGCCTTATGACTCCCAAGTGGTGCAGCAGTCAAAGGCACAGCACATCAGTGCTAGAGGTGTCACTACAGACTCCCTGGTTCAAATCCAGGCTGCGTTTCTATCAAAGTAAGTGCCTTATTACATTATAATAGTTTCCGTATGCCGTTTCTGCTGTAGATCATAATATATTCCTTATAACTGCGGACACGTGAGGTAACGTTACACATTTTATAACCTTTATGGTGTTATTGTCAATCATGCTTACCTAGCTACATTATTCTATTAGCTCTGTAAAACAATGCTAGTTGCGGCAGAAAACTATTAGCTTGTGTTGTATTTTGAAGCTACCCTGGCCTTATGACTCCCAAGTGGCGCAGCGGTCTATGGCACTATATCTCAGTGCTAGAGGTGTCATTACAGACAACCTGGTTCAAATCCAGGCTGTATCACAACTGGCTGAGATTGAGAGTCCCATAGTGCAGCGCACAATTGGCCCAGTGTTGTCTGAGTTTGGCTGGAGTAGGCCATCATTGTAAATAATCATTTGTTCTTAAATTACTTGCCTAGTTAAATAAATAAAAAATATGACCATGGTTTGTTTATTTGGTCTATTCAGCATAGCTCTGTTCTGCCCTGCCTTGCCCCCTTGTGGAGCTCAAAAGTTTGTTTCTTACTGTTATAACTCAAATCTGTGATTTTGTCAATGCAATAAACTATTTTTTATAGCAGTGTTTATTATGTTACTTCTTTGTAGTATTGTTTTATTGCTATATCCTTATATTGTATTCTAATGAAGAATTCCTCTTTATTCTGTACTTTCAGAAACTAGAAACATTATTTGCCAATATCATAACTGGAGCTGGACATCTTTGGAGCTGAAGATTGAGGACAGCTTTTGTATGCTAAAGTACACTCTTTAACAGTTTTACTGGATGAAAACACAGCAAGAAAACACATATGCCAATATGTAATAGTCATCTATTTTATTGCAGTATTGGTAGTTGGTTCAACAACTTGTTTTACTAGAGGACAAAAAACTGAATATGCATAACCCATATTTAATATCCATGCAGTGACTGAACAACAACTGCATTTCCACCCCCATCTCTAAAGGCATAGTATCATGGCAGGTCACCTGTCAGGTCAGTCAGTCACTTATTGCTGCAGATGTGCTCAATAATGCTTGAGCATGTGATACTCCTCAAAGCATGGTGAAATACATAGGTGTATCACAAGCTAAACACATGTATTTTGTCATCTTCCTCTGCTTACTTCTCCTGGCGCCAGACAGGCAGACTTTGCAATGCCTCCGTGTGCGACTACCTTGAGAAGCAGTTTGAGGGACTTTGCAGGGAAAATGCCGTGCAGTGAGGCATAGGGGATTGTCTGCAGCAGGACGGCCCCCAGTGGATGGGCGCCGAGGGGTGTGGTGCTCCTCTAGCAGCTCTCTCATGAGGTTCTCTCTGTATTTTTGGTAGGTAATTACTTTACCTATGAGGGAGTGGGGAGGATGAGGAAAGTTAGAGGATGATGAGGCAGTGGGTAGGTGGGTGAGATATTGTCACTATAGTTGCATAATGGATTTGTATGTGAACTGTACATCCAATTACAAAAATACCTTGTTCAGTAATCATCTCACCTGTTAGTTGGCGGTGAACTATGCTCCGTTGAGGACAGCAGTGTCGATCAGATGGAAAAATATCTTCTTATACCACTTGGTCATTTTCCGAGTGCATTCCACAAAGCTGTCTATCATGTCCACCTTATCCACGGCCCCCATTTTGAGGTTATAATCAAGCACACAATCTGGTTTGATCAATCTCTTTCCGGTCAGGTGGTCCACCTTCCCTGTGGCCGACATGGTTGCTGTATGGACAGTGGAGAGGACATGGACGTCTCGCTTGTCATGCCACTTTACTGCCAGCTGTTGACCGTTCTCCTGGAACTCCACCTCCCCTCTCTGCATCTTCCTGCATCCGAATGCCGGCATCCCCTTCCGGTTCGACCTGACTGTGCCACAGGCCCCTGTGCTGTTGGTGAGCAGATGCTGGAAGAGTGTGGGACTGCTGTACCAATTGTCCACGTACAAAGTGTGTCCCTTGCCGAGATGAGGAGCCAGCATGGTCATCACCACGGACCCTGACACCCCAAGCCCCTCATAATGTTTGATGTCAGTGGTGGACCCTGTGTAAACTATAATGTCCTGGACAAATCCTGTCTTCACGTCGCACATGACAAAGAACTTGACTCCAACCTGTGCCTTTTGGAGGGAATATATTGACGGAACGCCAGCCTACCTTTCCATAACATCAGGGACTCATCAATGCATAGGTCCTTGTATGGCACAAAGACCCGACCAAATGCTGATGTCAGGCTGATAAGAACATTTCTTATTTTGTGTAACGGGTCATTTAGGTTGGCAGTAGCATTGTTGACGAAATGCAGGCATCGCAGCAGAACTAGGAAGCGATCTTGGGAAAAGAGGGTGGCGAAGAAGGGAGTTGCAAACATAGGATCTGTGCTCCAGTATTCTCTTAGGGAGTTCTTCTTTACTATCCCCATGAGAAGGACTGTCACCAGGAAGGTATATATTTCACTAATTGTGGTTGTCACCCATTTAACGAGTTTCCCCCTCTCCCCTGGCTCTCTCTTCTCCTGTAGCTCTAAGGCATAGCGATTGGTCTCCTCAACTATGTCTCCCACCAGCTCCTCTGTCAGAAACAACTTGAAGCACTCTGCCTCAGTTGGAAATGGCAAGGGGCATGGCACTCCAGACTGGGACTCATCAAAGCAAACAGCAGGGCCAGGAGGGGTGAAATGACTGGTGGCCTTCCAGCTACCACAGAACTCCTGTACTTTATCCACTGTCGGTCTGCCTCCATCACCACCAGCATCTTCAAAGGGACCTGGTACTTCGTCAGTGGACAAGGGAAATTCAGATTCAGGGTTCTCAATGGCTACAAGGTTGGGGGGCAGCTCCTCACTGTCAGAATCTGATTCCTGACTTTCATACTCAGACTCATTGTCAGAATTTTAAAAAATCTCCAGAATTTCCACATTTGTGAGTTGTCTCCTTTTGAAAGACATTGTTATTGCTACAGCTTAGCATAAACAACAACACTGAATGGCCCAGAGTGGGAGGTTACGTGGTTGACTGCCGGCACGCGCCACTTGTATCAAAAATCACTATCAGAAAATGTTTTGTGTGGCAATTATTTGTGTATTTACGGTTTTATTCACATGTTTTCAATTCTAGGTGACAAATCATGCATTCCGATTCTTGCACAGATTGTAATGAGCACATATTATGTGTGTAAAATACTTTTTTGAAGGTTGTACTGATTATGATGAGCTAAGCTAATTCCAGCTGTGTAGTTTGTTGACATACAATGCATTCTGGGATTCACGTCTGTTTGACCAAAGATGTTATAACAAAATGAGGTGAGTAAGAGTTCACAATTTTTTTGAGGACTTCCGGAAATTAATGGTGGGATGTGAACAACGGTAGATGACACACCCCTTCAACATGCATACTATAAATAGACCAAACTCATCTCCTCTTGTCTTATTATCTTCGGTTTCTGTGAGGAAAAAATGCATGGCTGCGCCCTGAAACTAATCGTCGGATTACTTTCGATTTCTATAAAGTATTTTACCTAATTATTTCGATCAATGGTGAGCTCACCCGTGATGTGATTAATTATATGTTGCTATTAGCTAATTCATATTGTAGTTTATGTCAGCCGAGAGTTAGAAAATATGACTGCTTGTGTTGGGTCAATCTTTCCTCAGCGCAAGGACAAATGTAGCCTACATTTTTCCGGTTAGGATGATTGTGTTATGCTATATTTACTTCTGTGAATATCTGAACAATGCATCCAAAAATAAACTGCTGACATTCTGGACATAACTTTGTAAGGACTGTGTTTGTGTAAATAGTTTCTGAAAAAAAGTGTGGCCAGCTCAAACGCTGATTGCGTCATTCGAAACTGCCGTTCTAAAGGAGCATTCTAAATGAGTGTTCTAAACACACGGGTGTGAGCGTACGCTTCAGGGACCACTGTAGAACGATCACACCCATGTGATGGTACGTGTGAAAGGGTTAAAGAACACCCTCTGTGTTCTGTTAGACAAACTCTTTATCCACAACATAGTAGGGGGTGTAAAGCCATGACACACACGTTTTTCCAGCAGCAGACTATGATAGATAATGTCAAAAGCTGCACTGAAGTCTAACAAAACACCCCCCACAATCTTTTTTACATCAATTTCTCTCAGCCAATCATCAGTCATTTGTGTAAGTGCTGTGCTTGTTGAATGTCCTTCCCTGTAAGCGTGCTAAAAGTCTGTTGTAAATTTGTTTACTGTAAAAATAGCATTGTATCTGGTCAATCACAATTTTTTCCAAAAGTTTACTAAGGGTTGATAACAGGCTGACATGGTCGGCTATTTGAGCCAGTAAAGGGGGCTTTACTATTCTTAGGTAACTGAATGAATTTTGCTTCCCTCCAGGCTTGAGGGCACACACTTTCTAGTAGGCTTACATTTAATATATGGCAAATAGGAGTGGAAATATTGTCCGCTATTATCCTTAGTAATTTTCAATCCAAGTTGTCAGACCCCGATGGCTTGTCATTGTTGATAGACAACAATCATTTTCTTCACCTCTTCCACACTCACTTTACAGAATTCAAATTACAATTGTCTTTCATAATTTGGTCAGATGTACTTGGATGTGTTGTGTCAGCATTTGTTGCTGGTATGTCGTGTCTAACTTTGCTAATCTTGCCAAAAATGATTAAAGCAGTTGGCAATATCAGTTGGTTTTGTAGTGAATGAGCCATCTGATTCAATGAATGATGGAGCTGAGTTTGCCTTTTTTCCCAACATTTCATTGAAAGTGCTCCAAAGCTTTTTACTATCATTCTTTGTCATTTATCTTTGTTTCATAGTGTAGTTCTTCTTTTTATTCAGTGTAAGTACCTGCTGGGTAAAGTGCAGGCTGTGAGGATCACCAGAGGCAGGTTTGTTAAGATTTCTTTGTGCTTCTGCGGATCAGAAGGAACGCGCGTTGTGTTTTAACTGATTTGATACGTTTGAAGTGTTGTGCATGACTCTTTCGAACAGGGCACCCCTCTATGGAACGCCATTTGGGTCTTCACGTGTCAAAAAAGATACACGTCAAATAGCACTTTCTGACGAGTCAAACACTATTTGAAACGTTAAATAAGCTTTGAATTTGAGACATCAAATAACACAATTCTATTATTGTCACGCCCTGGCATTAGTTTTGTCTTTGTTTTCTTTATTATTTTGGTTAGGTCAGGGTGTGACATGGGGGATTTATGTGTTTTCACATGGTCTAGGTTTTTTTTGTATGTTTATGGGGCTGTGTCCTTTCTAGGTGGTTTGTAGGTATATTGTTGCCTAGATTGGTTCTCAATTAGAGGCAGCTGTCTATCGTTGTCTCTGATTGGGCACCATATTTAGGCAGCCATATTTTGTGGGTGATTGTCTTCTGTCTTAGTGTCATTGCACCAGATAGGACTGTTGCGGTTTTCACATTTGTTGTTTTGTATTTTGTATGATCTTTATTAAACATGTTGAACTCTAACCACGCTGCATTTTGGTCCTCCTCTCCTTCCCAGGAAGAAAACCGTTACAATTATAGAATGTTGCGTGTGATGAATTTGCACGTGCAAGCCAAGCGCCACCACTACTATCAGTAGCACTGTCAAAGCAGTACAAAAAGTCTGCGAACAAGCACACACTGGCCACGAACTGTGTTTACAATACCGAGTTGGTAATAAGGCATTATTATTTTGACCGCAACTTCTGGGGTATCTAGCTAGCAACAATACAACCAGCCTAAAAACAATAACCAGTAGAAATTGCAGTCATTTTTATCATTCTTAACAATGATTTAGGAATACTTGTAAGTATTAGCTAGGTTGCCACTTGTTGTTCGCCTATTGAAATTGAACTTCAGTTTATGAAAATAAATAGCTAACCAGCTACTTAACCCTGTTGCCCAAAGCTAACGTTATAAGCAGCCAGCTAGCTTCTTCTGGTTAGTGAGGCTTGACTGGGTTATTTGTTGTGAAACTAGCCACAATAAGGAATAGGCACAATAGTGGAATTTGCGGTTTGCCTTCAAAATAAAAGTACCTCTTTGAACGTGAGACAGATCATTGATGGGAAAGAAATGTGGCCAAATCAGAACATTTTGAGAGAGAGCCAGAGCCAAACTCAGACAGAAGAGTAAAAGTAACTGAAAATTGAATAATAAAAGTGTTTGTTTATTTAGTTGAAAGAGTAAATGTGAGAGAGAGATGGTAGTTTGAGAATAAAACTGGACAGAGAGTAGTCTGAATTGGGTTCTGGAGGTATACTCCAAATCACACATTGCCAACCATGAGTGTTTCCAAGCAAGCTAGGGCACAATCACCAGAGTCTAACTGACTGGTAATCTCCTGTGAAGAGAGCTCACAATGGCCAATATCCTATGTGTCTTCACTAACCCAGATCAGGTTAAGTCCTGCTAGGGCAGTGATTGGCTCTTGTCCCAAGGTGATTGGTTGAGTGATTAGCACCCTGCATGTGACCTCTATGATGAGCTTCCACCCACAGAAACAGAGAAACGGTTGATGTTGTTATATAGTGCCACAGCAGCCTCGACCTCATCTATTACGGTTTTACAACTACTTTGAAAAGTAACCTTTAAAAAATCATGGGCAAAGTAAATATTTTACATATGATCATTTTTTGTTAATGAACAATCACACACCTAGGTACAGTTGTCTGTGGTTGTGAAGTGAAATTCTGGGAATATGCAAATCAGGACAGCTAAGATCAGTCATTAAAGGGATAGTTCTGGATTTGGCAATGAGGCTCTTTATCTGTGGGTAGTCGCATAGTAACGGAAATTTGAATAATAAATGTGTTTGTTTATTTAGTTCAAATCAAATCAAATTTTATTTGTCACATACACATGGTTAGCAGATGTTAATGCGAGTGTAGCGAAATGCTTGTGCTTCTAGTTCCGACAATGCAGTAATAACGAGCAAGTAATCTAACTAACAATTCCAAAAAAAACTACTGTCATACACAGTGTAAGGGGATAAAGAATATGTACATAAGGATATATGAATGAGTGATGGTACAGAGCAGCATAGGCAAGATACAGTAGATGATATCGAGTACAGTATATACATATGAGATAAGTATGTAAACCAAGTGGCATAGTTAAAGTGGCTAGTGATACATGTATTACATAAGGATGCAGTCGATGATATAGAGTACAGTATCAACATATGCATATGAGATGAACAATGTAGGGTAAGTAACATTATACAAGGTAGCATTGTTTAAAGTGGCTAGTGATATATTTACATCATTTCCCATCAATTCCCATGATTAAAGTGGCTGGAGTAGAGTCAGTGTCATTGACAGTGTGTTGGCAGTAGCCACTCAATGTTAGTGGTGGCTGTTTAACAGTCTGATGGCCTTGAGATAGAAGCTGTTTTTCAGTCTCTCGGTCCCAGCTTTGATGCACCTGTACTGACCTCGCCTTCTGGATGGCAGCGGGGTGAACAGGCAGTGGCTCGGGTGGTTGATGTCCTTGATGATCTTTATGGACTTCCTGTAGCATCGGGTGGTGTAGGTGTCCTGGAGGGCAGGTAGTTGAAAGAGTAAATGTGATAGACAGTTTGAGAATAAAAGTGTGGGCAGAGAGTAGTCTGAATTGGGTTCTGGAGGTGTACTCCAACTCACACATTGCACTCATATGCCAGCCATGAGTGTTTCCAAACCAGTGAGGTCACATCCACCAGTAGTGCTGGAGAGCTGCACTGGCTGGTTTCTCCTGTAAAGACAACTCACAATGGCTCATATTCTCTGTGCACTCACTCACCCAGATCAGGTGATACCCTGCTAGGGCAGTGATTGGCTCTTGTCTCAGACCTTCCCCAAGTTGATTGGTTGAGAGATGAGCACCCTGCATGTGACCTCTATGATGAGCTTCCACCCACAGAAATATAGACAGGGTAGATGTTGTTATATAGTGCCACAGCGGTCTCGACCTCATCTATTACGGTTTTACAACTACTTTGAAAGGTACGGTTGAAAAATATTTATGGGCAGAGTATATATTTTACATATGATAATTTTTGTGAATCAACAATCCCATCTAGGTACAGTTGTCTGTGGTTGTGAAGTGAAATTCTGGGAATATGCAAATCAGGACAGCTAAGATCAGTCATTAAAGGGATAGTTCTGGATTTGGCAATGAGGCTCTTTATCTGCTTGTTTATTTAGGTGAAAGAGTAAATGTGATAGACAGTAGTTTGAGAATAAAAATGTAGTCATATAGTAACGGAAATTTGAATAATAAATGTGTTTGTTTATTTAGTTGAAAGAGTAAATGTGATAGACAGTTTGAGAATAAAAGTGTGGGCAGAGAGTAGTCTCAATTGGGTTCTGGAGGTGTACTCCAACTCACACATTGCACTCATATGCCAGCCATGAGTGTTTCCAAACCAGTGAGGTCACATCCACCAGTAGTGCTGGAGAGCTGCACTGGCTGGTTTCTCCTGTAAAGACAACTCACAATGGCTCATATTCTCTGTGCACTCACTCACCCAGATCAGGTGATACCCTGCTAGGGCAGTGATTGGCTCTTGTCTCAGACCTTCCCCAAGGTGATTGGTTGAGTGACGAGCACCCTGCATGTGACCTCTATGATGAGCTTCCACCCACAGAAATATAGACAGGGTAGATGTTGTTATATAGTGCCACAGCGGTCTCGACCTCATCTATTACGGTTTCACAACTACTTTGAAAGGTACGGTTGAAAAATATTTATGGGCAGAGTATATATTTTACATATGATAATTTTTGTGAATCAACAATCCCATCTAGGTACAGTTGTCTGTGGTTGTGAAGTGAAATTCTGGGAATATGCAAATCAGGACAGCTAAGATCAGTCATTAAAGGGATAGTTCTGGATTTGGCAATGAGGCTCTTTATCTGCTTGTTTATTTAGGTGAAAGAGTAAATGTGATAGACAGTAGTTTGAGAATAAAAATGTAGTCATATAGTAACGGAAATTTGAGTAATAAATGTGTTTGTTTATTTAGTTGAAAGAGTAAATGTGATAGACAGTTTGAGAATAAAAATGTGGGCAGAGAGTAGTCTGAATTGGGTTCTGGAGGTGTACTCCAACTCACACATTGCACTCATATGCCAGCCATGAGTGTTTCCAAACCAGTGAGGTCACATCCACCAGTAGTGCTGGAGAGCTGCACTGGCTGGTTTCTCCTGTAAAGACAACTCACAATGGCTCATATTCTCTGTGCACTCACTCACCCAGATCAGGTGATACCCTGCTAGGGCAGTGATTGGCTCTTGTCTCAGACCTTCCCCAAGGTGATTGGTTGAGTGACAAGCACCCTGCATGTGACCTCTATGATGAGCTTCCACCCACAGAAATATAGACAGGGTAGATGTTGTTATATAGTGCCACAGCGGTCTCGACCTCATCTATTACGGTTTCACAACTACTTTGAAAGGTACCCTTGAAAAATATTTATGGGCAGAGTATATATTTTACATATGATAATTTTTGTGAATCAACAATCCCATCTAGGTACAGTTGTCTGTGGTTGTGAAGTGAAATTCTGGGAATATGCAAATCAGGACAGCTAAGATCAGTCATTAAAGGGATAGTTCTGGATTTGGCAATGAGGCTCTTTATCTGCTTGTTTATTTAGGTGAAAGAGTAAATGTGATAGACAGTAGTTTGAGAATAAAAATGTAGTCATATAGTAACGGAAATTTGAGTAATAAATGTGTTTGTTTATTTAGTTGAAAGAGTAAATGTGATAGACAGTTTGAGAATAAAAGTGTGGGCAGAGAGTAGTCTGAATTGGGTTCTGGAGGTGTACTCCAACTCACACATTGCACTCATATGCCAGCCATGAGTGTTTCCAAACCAGTGAGGTCACATCCACCAGTAGTGCTGGAGAGCTGCAGTGGCTGGTTTCTCCTGTAAAGACAACTCACAATGGCTCATATTCTCTGTGCACTCACTCACCCAGATCAGGTGATACCCTGCTAGGGCAATGATTGGCTCTTGTCTCAGACCTTCCCCAAGGTGATTGGTTGAGTGACAAGCACCCTGCATGTGACCTCTATGATGAGCTTCCATCCACAGAAATATAGACAGGGTAGATGTTGTTATATAGTGCCACAGCGGTCTCGACCTCATCTATTACGGTTTTACAACTACTTTGAAAGGTACCCTTGAAAAATATTTATGGGCAGAGTATATATTTTCCATATGATAATTTTTGTGAATCAACAATCCCATCTAGGTACAGTTGTCTGTGTTTGTGAAGTGAATTTCTGGGAATATGCAAATCAGGACAGCTAAGATCAGTCATTAAAGGGATAGTTCTGGATTTGGCAATGAGGCTCTTTATCTGCTTGTTTATTTAGGTGAAAGAGTAAATGTGATAGACAGTAGTTTGAGAATAAAACTGTAGTCATATAGTAACGGAAATTTGAGTAATAAATGTGTTTGTTTATTTAGTTGAAAGAGTAAATGTGATAGACAGTTTGAGAATAAAAGTGTGGGCAGAGAGCAGTCTGAATTGGGTTCTGGAGGTGTACTCCAACTCACACATTGCACTCATATGCCAGCCATGAGTGTTTCCAAACCAGTGAGGTCACATCCACCAGTAGTGCTGGAGAGCTGCACTGGCTGGTTTCTCCTGTAAAGACAACTCACAATGGCTCATATTCTCTGTGTACTCACTCACCCAGATCAGGTGATACCCTGCTAGGGCAGTGATTGGCTCTTGTCTCAGACCTTCCCCAAGGTGATTGGTTGAGTGACGAGCACCCTGCATGTGACCTCTATGATGAGCTTCCACCCACAGAAATATAGACAGGGTAGATGTTGTTATATAGTGCCACAGCGGTCTCGACCTCATCTATTACGGTTTCACAACTACTTTGAAAGGTACGGTTGAAAAATATTTATGGGCAGAGTATATATTTTACATATGATAATTTTTGTGAATCAACAATCCCATCTAGGTACAGTTGTCTGTGGTTGTGAAGTGAAATTCTGGGAATATGCAAATCAGGACAGCTAAGATCAGTCATTAAAGGGATAGTTCTGGATTTGGCAATGAGGCTCTTTATCTGCTTGTTTATTTAGGTGAAAGAGTAAATGTGATAGACAGTAGTTTGAGAATAAAACTGTAGTCATATAGTAACGGAAATTTGAGTAATAAATGTGTTTGTTTATTTAGTTGAAAGAGTAAATGTGATAGACAGTTTGAGAATAAAAATGTGGGCAGAGAGTAGTCTGAATTGGGTTCTGGAGGTGTACTCCAACTCACACATTGCACTCATATGCCAGCCATGAGTGTTTCCAAACCAGTGAGGTCACATCCACCAGTAGTGCTGGAGAGCTGCACTGGCTGGTTTCTCCTGTAAAGACAACTCACAATGGCTCATATTCTCTGTGCACTCACTCACCCAGATCAGGTGATACCCTGCTAGGGCAGTGATTGGCTCTTGTCTCAGACCTTCCCCAAGGTGATTGGTTGAGTGACAAGCACCCTGCATGTGACCTCTATGATGAGCTTCCACCCACAGAAATATAGACAGGGTAGATGTTGTTATATAGTGCCACAGCGGTCTCGACCTCATCTATTACGGTTTCACAACTACTTTGAAAGGTACGGTTGAAAAATATTTATGGGCAGAGTATATATTTTACATATGATAATTTTTGTGAATCAACAATCCCATCTAGGTACAGTTGTCTGTGGTTGTGAAGTGAAATTCTGGGAATATGCAAATCAGGACAGCTAAGATCAGTCATTAAAGGGATAGTTCTGGATTTGGCAATGAGGCTCTTTATCTGCTTGTTTATTTAGGTGAAAGAGTAAATGTGATAGACAGTAGTTTGAGAATAAAACTGTAGTCATATAGTAACGGAAATTTGAGTAATAAATGTGTTTGTTTATTTAGTTGAAAGAGTAAATGTGATAGACAGTTTGAGAATAAAAGTGTGGGCAGAGAGTAGTCTGAATTGGGTTCTGGAGGTGTACTCCAACTCACACATTGCACTCATATGCCAGCCATGAGTGTTTCCAAACCAGTGAGGTCACATCCACCAGTAGTGCTGGAGAGCTGCACTGGCTGGTTTCTCCTGTAAAGACAACTCACAATGGCTCATATTCTCTGTGCACTCACTCACCCAGATCAGGTGATACCCTGCTAGGGCAGTGATTGGCTCTTGTCTCAGACCTTCCCCAAGGTGATTGGTTGAGTGACAAGCACCCTGCATGTGACCTCTATGATGAGCTTCCACCCACAGAAATATAGACAGGGTAGATGTTGTTATATAGTGCCACAGCGGTCTCGACCTCATCTATTACGGTTTCACAACTACTTTGAAAGGTACGGTTGAAAAATATTTATGGGCAGAGTATATATTTTACATATGATAATTTTTGTGAATCAACAATCCCATCTAGGTACAGTTGTCTGTGGTTGTGAAGTGAAATTCTGGGAATATGCAAATCAGGACAGCTAAGATCAGTCATTAAAGGGATAGTTCTGGATTTGGCAATGAGGCTCTTTATCTGCTTGTTTATTTAGGTGAAAGAGTAAATGTGATAGACAGTAGTTTGAGAATAAAACTGTAGTCATATAGTAACGGAAATTTGAGTAATAAATGTGTTTGTTTATTTAGTTGAAAGAGTAAATGTGATAGACAGTTTGAGAATAAAAGTGTGGGCAGAGAGTAGTCTGAATTGGGTTCTGGAGGTGTACTCCAACTCACACATTGCACTCATATGCCAGCCATGAGTGTTTCCAAACCAGTGAGGTCACATCCACCAGTAGTGCTGGAGAGCTGCACTGGCTGGTTTCTCCTGTAAAGACAACTCACAATGGCTCATATTCTCTGTGCACTCACTCACCCAGATCAGGTGATACCCTGCTAGGGCAGTGATTGGCTCTTGTCTCAGACCTTCCCCAAGGTGATTGGTTGAGTGACGAGCACCCTGCATGTGACCTCTATGATGAGCTTCCACCCACAGAAATATAGACAGGGTAGATGTTGTTATATAGTGCCACAGCGGTCTCGACCTCATCTATTACGGTTTCACAACTACTTTGAAAGGTACGGTTGAAAAATATTTATGGGCAGAGTATATATTTTACTTATGATAATTTTTGTGAATCAACAATCCCATCTAGGTACAGTTGTCTGTGGTTGTGAAGTGAAATTCTGGGAATATGCAAATCAGGACAGCTAAGATCAGTCATTAAAGGGATAGTTCTGGATTTGGCAATGAGGCTCTTTATCTGCTTGTTTATTTAGGTGAAAGAGTAAATGTGATAGACAGTAGTTTGAGAATAAAACTGTAGTCATATAGTAACGGAAATTTGAGTAATAAATGTGTTTGTTTATTTAGTTGAAAGAGTAAATGTGATAGACAGTTTGAGAATAAAAGTGTGGGCAGAGAGTAGTCTGAATTGGGTTCTGGAGGTGTACTCCAACTCACACATTGCACTCATATGCCAGCCATGAGTGTTTCCAAACCAGTGAGGTCACATCCACCAGTAGTGCTGGAGAGCTGCACTGGCTGGTTTCTCCTGTAAAGACAACTCACAATGGCTCATATTCTCTGTGCACTCACTCACCCAGATCAGGTGATACCCTGCTAGGGCAGTGATTGGCTCTTGTCTCAGACCTTCCCCAAGGTGATTGGTTGAGTGACAAGCACCCTGCATGTGACCTCTATGATGAGCTTCCACCCACAGAAATATAGACAGGGTAGATGTTGTTATATAGTGCCACAGCGGTCTCGACCTCATCTATTACGGTTTCACAACTACTTTGAAAGGTACGGTTGAAAAATATTTATGGGCAGAGTATATATTTTACATATGATAATTTTTGTGAATCAACAATCCCATCTAGGTACAGTTGTCTGTGGTTGTGAAGTGAAATTCTGGGAATATGCAAATCAGGACAGCTAAGATCAGTCATTAAAGGGATAGTTCTGGATTTGGCAATGAGGCTCTTTATCTGCTTGTTTATTTAGGTGAAAGAGTAAATGTGATAGACAGTAGTTTGAGAATAAAACTGTAGTCATATAGTAACGGAAATTTGAGTAATAAATGTGTTTGTTTATTTAGTTGAAAGAGTAAATGTGATAGACAGTTTGAGAATAAAAATGTGGGCAGAGAGTAGTCTGAATTGGGTTCTGGAGGTGTACTCCAACTCACACATTGCACTCATATGCCAGCCATGAGTGTTTCCAAACCAGTGAGGTCACATCCACCAGTAGTGCTGGAGAGCTGCACTGGCTGGTTTCTCCTGTAAAGACAACTCACAATGGCTCATATTCTCTGTGCACTCACTCACCCAGATCAGGTGATACCCTGCTAGGGCAGTGATTGGCTCTTGTCTCAGACCTTCCCCAAAGTGATTGGTTGAGTGATGAGCTTCCACCCACAGAAATATAGACAGGGTAGATGTTGTTATATAGTGCCACAGCGGTCTCGACCTCATCTATTACGGTTTCACAACTACTTTGAAAGGTACGGTTGAAAAATATTTATGGGCAGAGTATATATTTTACATATGATAATTTTTGTGAATCAACAATCCCATCTAGGTACAGTTGTCTGTGGTTGTGAAGTGAAATTCTGGGAATATGCAAATCAGGACAGCTAAGATCAGTCATTAAAGGGATAGTTCTGGATTTGGCAATGAGGCTCTTTATCTGCTTGTTTATTTAGGTGAAAGAGTAAATGTGATAGACAGTAGTTTGAGAATAAAAATGTAGTCATATAGTAACGGAAATTTGAGTAATAAATGTGTTTGTTTATTTAGTTGAAAGAGTAAATGTGATAGACAGTTTGAGAATAAAAGTGTGGGCAGAGAGTAGTCTGAATTGGGTTCTGGAGGTGTACTCCAACTCACACATTGCACTCATATGCCAGCCATGAGTGTTTCCAAACCAGTGAGGTCACATCCACCAGTAGTGCTGGAGAGCTGCACTGGCTGGTTTCTCCTGTAAAGACAACTCACAATGGCTCATATTCTCTGTGCACTCACTCACCCAGATCAGGTGATACCCTGCTAGGGCAGTGATTGGCTCTTGTCTCAGACCTTCCCCAAGGTGATTGGTTGAGTGACAAGCACCCTGCATGTGACCTCTATGATGAGCTTCCACCCACAGAAATATAGACAGGGTAGATGTTGTTATATAGTGCCACAGCGGTCTCGACCTCATCTATTACGGTTTCACAACTACTTTGAAAGGTACGGTTGAAAAATATTTATGGGCAGAGTATATATTTTACATATGATAATTTTTGTGAATCAACAATCCCATCTAGGTACAGTTGTCTGTGGTTGTGAAGTGAAATTCTGGGAATATGCAAATCAGGACAGCTAAGATCAGTCATTAAAGGGATAGTTCTGGATTTGGCAATGAGGCTCTTTATCTGCTTGTTTATTTAGGTGAAAGAGTAAATGTGATAGACAGTAGTTTGAGAATAAAACTGTAGTCATATAGTAACGGAAATTTGAGTAATAAATGTGTTTGTTTATTTAGTTGAAAGAGTAAATGTGATAGACAGTTTGAGAATAAAAGTGTGGGCAGAGAGTAGTCTGAATTGGGTTCTGGAGGTGTACTCCAACTCACACATTGCACTCATATGCCAGCCATGAGTGTTTCCAAACCAGTGAGGTCACATCCACCAGTAGTGCTGGAGAGCTGCACTGGCTGGTTTCTCCTGTAAAGACAACTCACAATGGCTCATATTCTCTGTGCACTCACTCACCCAGATCAGGTGATACCCTGCTAGGGCAGTGATTGGCTCTTGTCTCAGACCTTCCCCAAGGTGATTGGTTGAGTGACAAGCACCCTGCATGTGACCTCTATGATGAGCTTCCACCCACAGAAATATAGACAGGGTAGATGTTGTTATATAGTGCCACAGCGGTCTCGACCTCATCTATTACGGTTTCACAACTACTTTGAAAGGTACGGTTGAAAAATATTTATGGGCAGAGTATATATTTTACATATGATAATTTTTGTGAATCAACAATCCCATCTAGGTACAGTTGTCTGTGGTTGTGAAGTGAAATTCTGGGAATATGCAAATCAGGACAGCTAAGATCAGTCATTAAAGGGATAGTTCTGGATTTGGCAATGAGGCTCTTTATCTGCTTGTTTATTTAGGTGAAAGAGTAAATGTGATAGACAGTAGTTTGAGAATAAAACTGTAGTCATATAGTAA